>NW_004524636.1:11970907-11993710 GCF_000260255.1 Octodon degus
ATATTCATTGGTTGTATTAAATATAGATCAAACAGGACTAAGAGACAAAGATATTAATACTGGCAAAAGGAGAGAGAAATCAAAGTCAGACAAGTCTATTCTAGGAATGAAGAAATACAGTCAAAGAAATTGGTTGTTTAAATCTTACTGAAAATGTTGCAAATGAAGCTTTTAGCCTAATTGATAGTCTTGTACACACGATCTAAGAAATAGTGCCCTACATATGCTAATTTTTCCTTTTCCCTGGGGTCATTTGACTGTCAAAGACTACAGGAGGATATCTGAATTAAAGATCAGAGAATATCGTAAAGGAAAATTCCTTTATCTCTAACTCTCAATCCTTTCCTACTTTTAATATTATGACTTTTCAATAACCTTGGTATCCCTAAGCACCTCTGCTCTCTCCTTTTTGTTATGAATAATTCAAATAGCACAGAACAAATCAATAGCATTCTTTTAAATCTAAAGTTATCACATTTTACCAGTATTCATTCATTTTCCTTTTGTCCCTTCTAGGAGGAAGAAATGTTTTTTAGGTATGGTTGATGGATGGGAAAGCACACCTAACTATGAACACAAGGACACTAAAAAGAGTTCAGTACAAACCAGAAAACCATAGTATTGAAAAAATAGTTTATAGCTTCTAAGATCATAGGAGACACCAATTTTCACTAGTTTATTCATATTAAGCCTTCAAGCCCACAGGAATTTCAAAGTACAACTAACAAGGACATCTCAAAGGTGTGGGGTGGAGGATCTGGCCTCAATGGCCAAGATTCCCTCCTCAAATGCATGCCTTCTGTATCCACAAGACCATAGAACATCTGGTATTTCTGCAAAAGAATTAGAGAAACATATTTTGAAAGATAAAAAGGCCAGAGTTATTTTATTATAGAAAAAAATTCAGCACATAAATAAATAAAAGTTCTGAATACAATTAAACTAATTGTCTAGCCTATATTTTTATGATAAAGTCCTTTCCTTCTTGAAAACTGGCAAGGTAGTATGACTTTCTTTTCAGAACTAGACAAAAATTCTGAGTCTTGATGATATTAAACAAATTTTTCAAGTGAGGAACCATCTTTTTTGATTTTACAATCCCAGAGTTGGGAGACATTTACAGTATCCGAAATTAATCTCCCTTCTCATTCTCCTCCATTTTGAAATAATCTGAATTCTTCAAATATCAACCAAGATTAACCAATGGAATGTAGAAATATCACCCTCTTTTCAATACTTTCCAGTTTGAAAGAGAAGCCTTTGATTGGTGTCCCTGTTACTAACTGTAGTGGTCGGTACATTGTGTCAACTTGACTGGATCAGGGGCAGTCCCACACTCTGGGCCGTGTAAGGGCCCACTCCAGAGTAATTCAGCACAAATAGGGGATATGAGAGGGTTGAGGAAGGATACAGTGTTCCACTTCCTACGAGGAACTTCAGTCTTTGCAGTCAGCTTGGACTTCCTCTAGCTTCCAGCGCAGAGCGTTCGGCCTCCATCTTGGATCCTTCAGCCTTCTCTCACAGATTCTTCAGCCTTCCCTTGCAGGCCCAAGGGCCAACTGTTAGAGATGGAACACTGCAGTGAGCTTCAGACTTGAGGAGTGAATCCTTCAGTCTCAGATGTGCAGATGCCCTCTGCACACTTCCTCATCTGACCTGTGACTGGTACAGCTTGTGTTATAGCTATTCTTTATATTATATCTCTTCCTGTAGTAAAACCCTGACTAATACATTGACAAAACCATGTAGACTCAGTGATGGCAGAATATCTTATTCCTCTTGATTTCCTGAAGCAAACTAAACACTTTTATGGCAGATCCTTTGATACTTGATTCTTGAAGGATATGCAAGCTACTTTGATACTATAAACCAGCTCCAATGCTCGAATGAAATCTCCTCAAGTGCTTCGAATCTACCATGATTTCCAAATGAATAAAACGTCTTTGTACATTTTCAGTATATTTCCTTCCACCTGATTCTTAATTAAGCCATGTTGTACCTATTTTTCTATTTGTCAGTAAGAAATTATATCTGAAGATTAAGTGAACAAAGGCAACCATAACTCATGCTTCTAAGAAGATCCAATAACTTCTAAGGAATATTCCAACTAGCAGGACTTAAACTTTTCCCTTAAAAGAGAGTGTCATGGGCCAGCCAGATAGCTCAGTGGATTAAAGCCCCTCCTTAGGCAGACAGAGGGGCTGAAGGTTCGATCTTCAGCCTGCCTTTCCAGGCCCTGCCCCAGAGCATGCTAAGACAGCAACTGAGACTGGACATGGTGGCTCATGTCTATAATCCCAGCACTTGGGAGGCTGAAAAATAGGAAGGATCACTACAAGTTCAATCTGTGTAGTGAGACCTTGGATACCCTATACTAAATACATAAAAAATAAAAAGGTGTCATTTATAATAATTTAGTGTGACAGTAAGATACCTGCATGTAGGTTATCAGGCAGAAGTATGTTTGCTCTGGATTAAATATCTAGAGGCTCTATCAAGAGCTTCTGGGGGTTTTGTTTGTATTTTATTTTGTTTGATTTTATGTCCCAAGGCCTTTACACTGAGCTACATCCCCAGCCTTATTTATTTATTTATTTATTTACTGAGACTAGTCTCCCTAAGTTGATATATTGCTAAGCTGGGCTCAAGTTTGTGATACTCTTGCCTCATCCTCCTAGAGTTTTGTGATTACAGGCCTACAGCATCGCACTGGGCTTCACCTTCTTTACAAGGCACGTATGAGGGATAAGCGAGGCCCTGAAGAACCAAGTATAGAGAAGGAATTGAGAGACACAGAAGGAATAGGAAATCTGTTCATTCTCCTTACGGAGACATACAGTGTTCTCTTTTTCCACATGTTGTAGATTTATCTCACCCTCACATTCCACACAGCTCATGGAAGTATTGTATGGATCGTCTCTTTAAAAGATAGGTTATTATTAATAAGCTCCGGTAGTCAGGGGACAATAGAATTTTCTGTGGTCAACTCTGTTTGCTTTTGACACTCGAGCAAGATGTCCAAAGAGAACATTGTAAAATTCTATGAGCTTACAGAGCTTTACTTTTCATTTCTCAAGCAGAGTTTAAAATTACAAAATAGTGTCCTTTTAAATCCTGTGATTTATTCATCTCACAGAATCTTCTTCATCTTGTAGAATTCTGATATCAGTGTCAGTTGACTATAGTTTTGTCACAGTGACCCACCTGTTGATGCAAGTGCATGCATGTGTGTGTGTGTGTGTGTGTGTGTGTTGCCTTTCATTCTGTGCATTAGTGATAACTTATACAGATTTGAATGTCTTTTGTTTTAAAAGTACAATTTATGTCCAGACATATATACAACTCATGAGTGTATAGCAAGGTGAGTTTTCACAAATTAACATACCTATATTACCATTCCCAGACCAAAAACTAAATTGTGACCAGCAACCCCAAGCTCTGAGTACCCATCTCAACCAAGATGGTAGGGCAGTGATACAGATGTTCAGATCTGCGTTCAGAGTCCTTTGTCTCTGGACATTTGTCTTCTTGCTGTCATTAGCTTTAGACATCTTTGAGCAGCATGCATCCACTAACTGTCCTTGCCAGATGCTCCCCCCATGTTACTACTGGATGCTGCTGTGAATGCCTCCCTCCCCAGGAATACTGGCACAGAACCCATGTGATTCTGGCTCATGGGTCATTTTGCAAACATTTATAGTAACATAGCCAACATTTTGCCCAACCATAGTGATAGTGATCTTTCCCTTTGGAAAGATCCTCCAATCATCTCTGACTAGCTCTTTCCACTCTTTGGGGAAAACCAAGAGGGTGGGGATACATAAGGCTATTGAAACTATGTTCAACATGGTGCCATATAAACTGCTTAAATGAGCCCTTCTCAGATTGTAGTCAAGCACTGTGGGAAACAGGTTCTGATCTTAGAAGGGATGTCAGATCTTCCTCTCTTCCTCTTTCTGTTCTGCCTCTACAGCCAAACTGCTGGCTAGTGATGTTTACAACAGCTACCTGTGAAACAAAAGCTTTTAAGACTTTGCAACATGCCCCTTCTGGTCACCAACTCTAGTGCTCTTGGGACACTCCATGCTTGGTGGGTTACTTAAGAAAAGCTGACTCCACCACCAGATTTTCCTCAACTGGGGAACAGACCCACCATTCTCTTTCTCTGCTTTCCTTTTACCACAGTCTAATAGGCTTTAGTCACAGGAATTCTCCACCAATTTCTCCTGTCATATAGAAGACTTCTCTTCTAGGTACTAACTCTCCTAGCTGAGCTCTCCTTTCCTGCTCTTGGATTACTTTGTAAGATTCATTCCTCTGGCCTGAAAGAGAAGTGAAAGTGAAGAAATCCTTTATTGCTCAGCCTGAGAGGGCTGCAGGAGAAAAGCTGGAGACCCTATGAGGAGATAGAAGTTGGAGCTTTTATTGCATTGTACTAGAGGTAAAGTTTACATGGGTTGTTCAATGTCACAATAGGTGCTTACTGGGGAAGTCTTGGCATGCTCAGGTCAAAAGAGAAAGGTCATGGTTAACTCCGGAAAAGGACATGGAAGTCAGTCTCTTGGTTTTGGGATCCCCACTCCATGCTAACACCACCATGATGCCCCAGTTGACCTCTGGATGGTCTAGGACTCATCATACCTATCTCTAGCCAAACAGTCAAATACAAAGAGAATCTTCAGTACCTTGGAAGAAAATCAGTGATTAGAACCCACAGTTAGAAAAGTCTACCTCCACAAAGCTACATTTCCAAGATTCTTTCCCTCTGTAGGAGAAGTGAAGAGAGCTCTTATAGCTCATATGAAAAGCTGGATATTTTTACTTTACATATCTTATATAATAAACCTTCTTCTTAGTTTTCTCATGCTTTCTGTCATTTATGTTTTCTACTCTGAAAAACTGCTACAGGATGGAAGAAGGAGAAGGGAAAAATCCTGTGCTCAAAAATGTACCATTCAAAGGTATAAATCACTTATTTCAAAAAATGAACCCCAAGGGAGACAAAATGCATTAAAGTATGCTGAGGGTGACTTGTATATATATTTCCCCACTATACCTGCATGTTAGCAGAATAATACATGGTAAGTAATGAATGTTCACCACCAACTTCAGAAACATTAAGTGGGGAATAAAGAAACTTCCATTTTATAATGTTTATAGTTTACAAACTACTTTTGAAAATTTGTCCTATTTTAGCTATGTTTTACTATCTTCTTTTGGAGGCCTTCAGTATTTGCCAACAGAGAGCTATAATGTGAAAACAATACACAATGTATTCTAAATACAGCTCTCTTATGGTTCTAAAGGTAAAAATGTATATTTAGGGCCAGCTTATGTGCTTTTCCCCGAAGATACTCCTTGAATTGTTCTAGTGATAGTCCAAGGTAAAGTTCCTCCCAGTGTCCTGGGAAAACACTCACCAAGGAAACTAAGCTCAGACCACCTACCTGAAGGAATTGCCCTGCCTTACAGCACAAAGCCCACTGTCTTCATAAGACTCCTCCCTGAGTTCTGTTTTGTTTCCTGGGCAGAGTCATATACTTATGGATCTTCTATTTTGGAGGACATGATAAACCAAGAACTCTTTTACAGTGAGAGGCAGGGAATTTCCCAAAGAAAGAAAACCTTGTTGAATTTTAGGGAGAAATACTTCTGGTATTTTAAGTTGTCTTTTGCTACCCTGCAATTCCCTTTGATTGCCTCCAAGAGTCAGTGACTTCAAAAGCCATGCCTTAATTATTCTTTTCAGACTCATATTTGTTCACATTCTGTAGAAAATAGATGAAAAAGAGTAACTATAGCAGCAAAATGCTGTAATAAACTTGCAGGAAGAGTAGTAAGAGGAGACTGACCCTCTATCCCCAAGCACAGAGAGACCTGGGGAGCCATCTGGCACTCCCTGGGGTTTTGGAAAACTGCTGGGCCCACAGAGGGCTCAGACCTAGGACCAGGACCCCTGAATGCTACAAGAAAGGGAGCCCTCTCATTAGCCAAGTAACATGGGTTACAACTACAATTAATAGAAGAACTGAATGTCTGATTGCCTGTCCACTCTTCTTACTTTCGGCAGGAGAAAGTAGGAAATATTTTACTTGCCTGTGAACAATGAGGTTAATATACTGGATACAGACAAAGGAATAGCCTACCATCTTGGGAGCAATTTACCTAGATCCCTGCTGAGCCCTGCCATATGCATAGTCTCAGACAGGGCAGCCCATCCTTCTGACAGGATTAAATGAGATGTTGGGAATAAGCACTTCAGGTGATGTCTAGCTGCTTGACCCTTAATAAGTATTTCACTTATTAGTACTTCTATGCTGAGAACACAATACTCTCCACAAGCTAATTGGCCACCAATTTCACATTTATTTTTGGCGGCATGAAAATTTCAAATTCACTGGAATTAAAATGTTCTGGCCATTTTGGAATTATGAAGATATTGCTTTTCAGAATAATAAGGGCAGAGATAAAAAAAAAATTCCTGTGTCATCAGGTCAGCTTCCCACTCTTCTTAGTGGCATTTGCATTGGTCTGGTAGTAAATCCATCCCCTGAGGCTGAGCAAACAGCTGCTTTCCTTCTGTGGGATTTTCAGTCATACCAGATATAATCTGGTACCTGGACGTCTCTGGCTGCAAATGACAGAACTGTCTTTTTTAGGTTGTTTAATAGAAATCTTTGTGTACCTGCCTCCAAATGTCTTCCTCCCATACACTGCATTCAGCCTGACTTGCTTCCTTTCAATCAACAAGGCTCTCAGTGCTCAAAAGCTCCTTATCTTTTGGTATGCAAATGTCCCAGGGAGGAGGGGAATAACTGTGCCTCAACTCAGAGTTTAAATAAAGCCACAGTAGCAAATGCACACAAGAGTTTCCTGGAAGCCCTGATGTGACAGGGGAAGACAAAAGTTAGGAGGAAGGCTGGAAAGAAGAGTGACAAGAGACAGATGAGAAAGAACAACTTCAGAAGTAGGTAGGTCTTCCATCCTTGGCTCTACAGGCTGTGCCAGCCACTCCCCGGGGCACACTGAGACTGATTTGGCGTGGTGGCACATACCTGTAATCCCAGTACTGGGGAGGTTGAAAAAGAGGATCTCTATGAGTCTGAACTGTGTGGTGAGATCCTGTACAAAATATTTTTTTAAAAATAAAGAAGTAGGTCATATTCAGATTCACAAGAAGCTGAACTATGACCCCTAGTGTCTCCATATTCATATAGAAAACATATCTGTACCTTTCCTAGGGAGTTTATAAAAATCAAAGTAGATGTGAAGACTCAGCTTTGCAAGGAAATGTTGAGCATTAATTGTATCTCCAGAGTAATGCATGAGAGTTTTGCATTCTAGTCCTCATCCATAGTCTCCATTCCTGCTCCTTTGGCAGCTGAGAGTACTAAGGGATCAGCTAATATAGCTGGAACAATTGGGAATCCAACCCAAGGCAGGCAGTTGTGAGTTCAGTATCCAGATGAACTTAACACCAGACAAATGCAAATGTCATCCACCTGCTCGCTGTATGTTCATAGGCCTAGGTTGATTTCCACCTAGCTCAAACAGGGACTCTGTGTTCTGCTTATTAAATGATAATGTATGAGGCACAGGTTGTTAATTTCCAGTTAAAGCTATATGAGCCACTCAATTCAACTGCATCACTTCAATCATTCAAAGAAAGACATCATCCAGTGATACTGAAGCAGAACTAATCATAATCATAATTTATCATTACCCGGAAATAAATGTCTGCAATCATCTTTCTTATAGCTGCAATGACAAAACTATTATAATGAAAACAGGAATGAAGAAACAGTAAGGGTGAAACCAGAAAGGCTCGTGTCCCCTGCTCTCAGACTGTAGATATGTCCTGCTCCAGAGCTGCTGCCTGTCTGCTGTTTTCTTAGGGAGCTGTCTTTCTAGGCTCAGCCACGAGATGTCAGGCTAAGCTCAGCCATCTCTGCACTTTAACAAGGCCGCCAATTCCTTCCTTTCCACTTTGATTTCTTGGCTCTAAGCAAACAAGCAAACCTTTTAATTCTGTGCAATAAATAAACCACAGTGGATTAATTCCAGCTCTAGTGAAGCCCCCAGGTGCTTCTGCATGCAGCCCTTTCCACCCTGCTACCATACAGCCTGTGGTCCCCAAGCTTCCTGCAAGGAATTTCCTCTCTAAAGCAAAATTTATCTGCTTGTGCTTCCCACAAGGGCAGGAAACCCAATATCCTCAACTTTGCATTCTGAAGGGTGGAAGAAGGGGATTCTGAAGCTGACTCCACAGCCCTAGAATCCTACAAGAGTGAAAAATCATTTTCCCTCTTGCAACCTTTGCTCCCTAATGTATCTTTTGAACCTTCCCTCGGGGCGCAAGGTGGCTGCAGTAGGTCACACACACATTTGTGTACAAACATGTTTTCACACCTCCTGAGGAGATTTCAGCAAGTAGAATTTCCAGATTTCATGGTAAATTGAACATTTGAAGAAATTGCCAAACTGTTTTTCAAAATGACTATATCACTTTATACTCCTGTCCCCAATTTGTATTTTCTGCCTGTCTTCATCTTCACGAACATGTGTTTTTTGTCTGTCTTGTCATTTTAGAGAGCATGTAGTAGCATTTTTAATCTGAATTTCCTTGATCATCAACACTGGTAACTATATTTTAATGTACACAGTATTTCTAGGCTCATTATCTCTTCTTCTTCTTCTTCTTCTTCTTCTTCTTCTTCTTCTGCTGCTGCTGCTGCTGCTGCTGCTGCTGCTGCTGCTGCTGCTGCTGCTGCTGCTGCTGCTGCTGCTGCTGCTGCTGCTGCTGCTTCTGCTGCTTCTTCTTTGGCAGAATGTCTGTATGAGTCTTTTAAACACTTTTGAATGTTTTACTATTGAGTTTTCAGGGTGCATTGTGAATTCATGCCTATTGTCTGATATATTATTTATCAATATTTTCTTCCAACCTGTAGCTTATGTTTTTGCTTTTTAATGGAGTCTTTTGAAGTATAAAAGCTTTCTAATATCAATGAAGTCTCTTTAATATTTTCTTTCACATATATAACATCCTTTCTCTAGAATCTTGAGGAAACTCAGTTACTTGTTTTAAGATCTTGTTTCTTTCCTGATCTAAATATTTAAAACTATGTCTCTAATCCTGCTGATGTTGCATTGTGTAAATTCTGATATAGTGTCTTAATTTTCATTGATTTCTAAATATTTTAACTCCCTGGTAATTTCTAGTTTAAACCATGAGTAATGGAGAAATGTCCATTTCTAAATATTCATAGAGAGTTTTCTGTTGTTTTCTAATTTAATTCTGTAGTTAAAGAGCACTGTGTGGTTTAGATCCTTTTTTTGTCTGACTACTTCATTGCTTAGCGTATAGTATGCCATGTCCACACACAGAAACATATTTGAAGTGAATACGCACTTGGAAATCATCAAGTCTATGGGAAACCTGATCAGTGCAGGTATCTTTTTTATTTTTTAATTTTACTTTATCTTTGTATTTTAGGAAAGGGTCTATAGGGTTCTCAGGGTCTCTCTACTAGATCAGACTGGCAGTGATCTGCCTGTTTACAGCCTCCCAAGAGCTGGATTACAGGCGTGCGCCACCACAACCATTTTCAATGCAGGTATCTTAATCAGTCTCATCCAGAAAATTACAGGAAGGTGAGGCAAATAATGTGATACATAAACAAATAGCAATAACACATTATTTTCATTTTAAAGAGAAGAAAAATATGAAAAATGATACAGAATTTCAAAACAAGATGATAGGAAATCAACAATGACTGTTATACTGCATATTTTTATCTTCAAAGCAGTTGTTCAGATTATCAGATATATGCGAGAGAAATGTTCGGTTTTGTAGTTTGAGTAACTTTTATAGTTTTGGCTGCATTCAGAAATACAAAAGGTTTCAGTTGGGAATAAGTTGGCTTTATTTTTTCTATGTATGATAGGCACAGCATGACCTTGCCTGGCATTCATGTTTCATTATTCAGACCAGGTCTTGGTATGAATACCAAGACAGTAATCCCACTTCCTAGTGGTACCACCCAGTTGCCAATGTTAGGGACTACTTTTCATATGATAATCAGGCATGACACTTTTAAGAATAGTATGTGCCATGATTTTGAATTAGGCTGATGGGCCAAGAAGCTCCCACAGGTGAGGAGAAGGTTTGAAAGAATTAAAGAAACTCTAGAAATGGTGGTACACACCATAGTCCCTGCACTTGGGAGCCTGAGGCAGGAGGATCATTGTAGGTTCAAGACCAGCCTGGGCTACAAAGTGAGCTCAAGGCTAACCTGAACTGCATTGCAAGACAAAAATAAAATTAAAGAAGTGGCTATAATTCACTTGATGAGATAATATGGAAAACAACCTAATATCAGGAGCATCAATGTGAAAAATGTCACCACTCATTTTGGAAGGACCTAAGCTGCTTGCCATTGTTGATGAGGCTACAAGAGGTCCAGCACCAAGGTCATTAATTTACTGAACACATTCAGTGATCCACTTGGAACAGTTATAAACTCCTTCTCAGATATAAGCCCAGATTTTCCATTTCCAAAAGAAAGTCTTCCAAGTGGAGATATCTTGCATGGTTGGTAGAAACTTCTCAATTTCACTGTGAAACCCAAATTCTGTTTGTTTAGATGGCCTCTCTCTAAAGCATTTGGTGGACTATTCCAGAACTGGCAATGGAAGCTAGATGATCTGATGGTTTATTAAGGACCTTTCTCAGATGGTCACTTTTTCTCTTTCTGATGAACAGTTCTTTCTACAGTCCAAAGTCCTGATGTGGAATCTGTAAGATCCACTCATCTTTGCTTAATTTTAATTCATTCCAATTAACGAGTTTTGTCCTTGGACTTTTTTCCTGGTACTTCAGTTGTTTCACTTGTAATTTTTTAAGCATCATACAGGATATGTTTACAAAATATTAAAATGTGGTAGGCTACTAAAAATGACTTGGTCTTCTGTTGAATGTTGCTTGTTTTCTCAGTATTTTTTAAAGAAATTTCACATGCTTTCTGTATAAAGAGCAGACATGTCAAAGGTAGCTAAGGGAGCACAGTGTAGTCATAACCCTTCCACTATGAGATGTGTTCTGGTGTTTGTTATTTTCCTCTTATGAGCACTGTCCCTTTTCTACTTTGGATTATGCTGTGTTTCTCTTCTGGACTCAGTTTCTGATTTTCCAAGGTTCACTGGTATTGGCTTGTTCCTTTTTTTTTTTTTTTTTTCTTTTTTAGATTCTTAATAATGACCATTCTTTCTGAAGAAAATGGAATCTCAGTAGTGTTTTAATTTGCACTTCCTTAGTGGTCAGTGCTGTTGAACATTATTTTACAAATGCCTTGGCCATTTGTCCTTCTTCTGAGAAGTGTCTGTTTATTTCAGTTGCCCATTTTATTGAGTTTTTTATAGGAGGTCTCATTTTTTTTCATTTTTAATATATTCCAGATGTTTTCCACATTCTGTAGGTTGTCTCATCATTCTATTGTTTCATTTGCTATGCAGAAACTTTTTAGTTTAATAGGATCCCATATGGCTGGGGATGTAGCTCCGCAGCACAGGGCCTGCCTGGCAAGCACAAGGTCCTGAAAAAGCATGATCCCATAGATTCTTGGATCTATTTCTTGTGCCACTGCAGTTCTGTTCCTGGATAGCAAACCAATGTAGTTGAAATGGCCACATTTCCAAAAGTGATACATATATTTAATACAAGCCTAATTAAAATTTCAAGTTTTCCTCTCAGATCTAATGAAAGCAAAACTAAAATTCCTACAGAATCAGAAGAGATCCAGGATACCAAAAGCAATCCTGGATAACAAAAGCAAAAGCAAGAGGCGCTCTCACAATCTCTGGTCCACACTTGTCCTACAGAGCTTCAGAGAGAAAAACATCATCATGCTGGCCCCAACACAAATGTAGATCAGCAGGCAGGGTAGAGGGTGCAGACACGACCGCAGACACATTAGGAATATGATCTTTGACAAAGGGGCCAAAAACATACACTGAAGAAAGACAGAGTTTTTAATAAATGATGCAAGGAAAATCAGATGTTCTTTGCAGGATATTGAGTCTAGAACAATGTCTCCCCATGTAGCAAACTAAAATCAAAATGGATCAGATTTAAGAAGTATCAAAACAGAAACACTTAACCTGATGAAAAATGAAACAGGTTAAATTCTTGAAGTTAATATTGTAACACTCCCAAAAAACTAGAAAGATCAGGAGGAAATTTTTCAGGAGGATTTTAATGATGCACCATCCCAGCCATTAGAAATGCTCAAAACTAGGCTGGGCCCCAAACCAAGGAGTGGTCCCCTTTATACAATTTGTGTGTTCTGTAATTAGAGATACCAAAGTGAAACAAAGACAGTTAGTCACCCCAGCAGTTCACCTTATCTTAGCCTTGGAAGAACTACACATCCTGTGAATCTCAGGCTGTTAAGATGTGGTGAAGTTTGTTTATAGTCACATTTGTTAGTATTACCGTTATCAATACCCAGTATTCTCCCTCTAAGGAAGGAGATTCCTATGAGAGAACTGCCCAAAGTGTCTCCCTTATCAGTGAGAAAAGCATAGGCCGTGGTGAGAAAGCAAAAGTCCAATTCCTGAAGGAGGGGCTACCCAAGGAGTTGTTTGCCTGAAGTAGGAAGATTTTATCGATCTCCAAGTTCTGCTTTAATACAGGCCTAAACAAGGACTTCTTTTGCCTATAATTTTTTTTTTTTCAGTGCTGAGGATTGAACTCAAGACCTTGCAATTGCCAGGCAAGTGGTTATTTTACTGAGCTATCTCCCTGGTCTCCCATATAATTTAGACAGTGTCCAGCAAGATGCCTTCTTTTGGAGATTGTTTGGGTAGAGGCAGGACAGCACTAGCCAGCCTAACTGAGGCAAGACCTAACTATGTTTTGAAGATCTCTCCCTCAAGTATCCCCTTCAATCTCTGCAAAAATTTGCAAACCACATCTTTGTTGCACCCTTGCACAGTGCCTGAGTGGCCTATGTTTTGCTCAGTGTCATCTTCAGAATGATCTTGTTATGAAGTCTTATTATCTGTTAATTCTAATAGAACACAAACCTCATTTTCATACTGATCTGGAAAACTGATGTGGACATCCCCATTTTAAATCACCAGGACTTCTAAGTAGAAACAATGTACAACAAAGGATCAGCAGGCCAGCCAAAGACCCTGAATAGAGGGGGTGAATCTAGGTGAAATTGCTAGACATCCTAGGGAAAGAACCTGGGAACTGAGAAAAGAAGCTGATGGGAAGGGATCTAAAAGAAAGTGGGTTACAGGAGACTGTACACCTTCATCACTCAAGGTGAAAGGAAGATGTGGTTATTGATATACTGTGTCAACTTGAGATGTCAGAAGCTTAGTTGAATAGGCTCTGGCAGTTCCAGGCCGTGGGGACGCCCCCACCCTGCAGGGCTGGGAGGGCCTGCCTTAGAACATGATTGGTCCCACCCTGAAGCACGATTTATCCCTCCCTAGGGCTCCACAGGGCCTGCCCTAGAGTGACTCAGCACAAAAGACTATATAAAGGAATTGAGGAAGACTTCTGTCGCACCCTGTTTCCTTGAATAAGTCCTGGTCTTTGTGGGGCAACTTTGCAGCTGTGCCGCTTTGGAGGAGCTCTGATCTTCATGGTGGAGTGCCAGTCTTTACAGTAGAAGGAAAAGAGAGGCTTCATGGACACCACAGTTGCTGCTCCTCTACTAATCGTCAGTGTTTTCTGCCACCATGAACTGTTGCTTTTTGCCTTGGAGCCAGTGAAGTATGGACTGAAACCTCCACAAACTGTGAGCTAAATAAACCTTTTCTTCCTTAATTTTGAGTGTCAGGTATTTGTCCCAGCAATGAGTGAAAAGTAAGTAAGACAGATGTCCTTGAGTGAGGCTGACATGAAAATCAGGTGCAGGTGACCTGGACTAGGAGCCTGAGTGCCAACCCTCATGCTTAGTATTTCTGGTAGGCTGAGGCCCTGGCAATAGGCCTTTTGTCAGTCCTCTTTGTTTGCCTGGTCAACTTCTGACTCTGTTCCAGGTTAGTCACATTGCTACCTTGGGACATCACAATATCCTATTCTATCCCTACATCTATGATTCCATCATGCAGTGACAATGCCGCTGTGCCTTATCTACCTGAAGGCAGTATCAGGCTTCAGTGGTCAAGGGCTCTGTCCCTCCAGGCTGCCCTCACTTCAGACAAAAGACCTACCTCCACCTAGGCCTCTAGAACTTGGAAATAACAGGCTACAATTTGGAATTTCAATGATCTTTTTTTAGGTTTGATTCATTTGCTTGAGTGGCTCATGGAACTCAAGGAGCAGTTACATTGGCCATTGCATCTTAAAGGATGTCTTAAAGGATGGAAATAAAAAGCCAGATGAAGCTATCTGGAAGGACCCTGAGTCCAGAAGATTCTGTCCCTGTGGAATTGCGGTATACCAACATCACAGCTCATGGACAAGTTCTTATCCACTTTGCTGTGAACTGTCACATGTTCAACTGTCCAGATGCCCCCAAGGTGAGCTTCTTTTCCTCTGAAATGGTGCTTCTTCTTTGGAGCCAGCTGCTGACAGACTGATATGTGAATCAGAATAAACCTCTCTTCCTTTTAAATGGCAGATGTCAGGTATTTTGTCCAAGTAAATAGGAAAAGAATAAGACACTGACTATGAAGCCAGACCCTTTCTGAAATAACGAAGGTCTTAGGATCTATCATCAAATGAGATACATTGTATTTCTTTTTATTTATTTTAATTTATTTCTTTACTAGTGCTAGGGATTGAACTCAGGGCTCCCTCATGCTAAGCAATACTTTTACTACTGAGACGCATCCCCCTGCCCTCAGATAAGAGAATTTATTTATGGCTTCTTTAAGACAGAAACGCAGACAGCTTAGTGGATTGAAGCACCTGCTTAGGCAGATGCAGGAGCCAGAGTTTGGTCCCCAGCATGCTGTGCTGGACCCCTACTGGGGCTCGCTGAGAGGATGATTGAGACTGGGTGTGGTAGTGCACCTGTAATCCCAGGGCTTGAGAGGCTGAAAACAGAAGAATCAGTATGAGTTTCATCTGTGTAGTGAGACCCTGTATTTAATATATTTTTAAAAATACATTTTTTAAAATGCAGAGAATAAATAGTTTCTGTGACAAATTTGTGGAGAAAAATTTCATTTCTATGGACCTTTGGGAAAAAAAAGGAGTGGGCAGCTGATGATCATGAGAATGCTGAGGTTATTTGCTTTCTGACACTATTTCTAAAGCCTAAATCACCTTAACATTAGAACAAAAGATGCCTTTCTTTCACACCAACCATAAGAGTTTCCAATTCTCCATGTCTTTTTAAAGCTTGCTCAGTTTTTATCTCGTGACAATAGCCTTTCTAGAACTGAATAAAATTTCATAGTTTTAATATGTATTTTCATGAAAGGTAGTGAAATTAAGCATTTTTACATAAATTTACTGGTTATTTGAATTTTTTATATGAATACTCAGTAACCTGTGCCTGTGTTTTGCTGATTTGTTGCTGTTATTGTTGTTGTTGAGTTTATGTCCCTTTTATATCCTGGAGATTAATCCTTTGTCAGATGAATAGCCTACAAATGTTTCTTTTTCCAATTATGTATGTTGTCTTTTCATTCTATCAATTGTAATTTTTGTTGTACAGAAGCCTATCCCTTTGATATAATTCCATTTAGTTGTACTTCATTTTCTATGCTTTAAGAGATTTTATCCAAAAACTTTGCTTGGTATAGTCAGTCTTTCCTCTGTTTTCTTCTAATAGTTCCATAGTTTTGGGTCTTATCTCTAGTCCTTTGATCTATTTTGTATTGATTTTTATTTAGACCTAGAGAGATTTCTCAAAATACTAAAAAAAAAAAAAAATCTATCACATAATCTAGCCCTCTTACTTATGTAAAAATGATAACTTATTATTTGTAGAAAATAGGTAGAACTGGAGGAAACTGTGTTCAGTGAAATCAGCCCGGCATAGACATGCTCAGTACAAATATCTAAGGTGATTTCTAGAGTCTTAGAACTGTTGGAAGAAGGGGGGCTGGAAGAAGTTTCAATACTGGCAAGAAGACACAGTTATATAGAACAAACACTAACATGCTGCAGCAGAAGAGCGTGATAAGAGTTCAAGATATATTATTATAAATATTATGAATACATAGAAAAATTAAAAGACTCCAAAGACAAAAATTTAAAAGAAACATTAATTACCCTGATTAGATGGGTACACATTGAATACATGTGTTGAAATATCACACTGTATACTATATCTATGTACAGTAATTGATATTAATTGATTTTTTTAATTTCTAAGGAGATAAAAATGTTAATTACCTTGATTTGATCATTACATACAGCATACATGTATTGAATTATCATACTGCATGAGCATTAATTTCCACAATTGAAAGAATAATTCAATTTCAAAAGAATGCCTTTAAACTTTATTGTTCCAGGCCTCTTTTTTTTTTTTTTTTTTTTTTTTTTTCAGAACCGGGGATTGAACTCAGGCCCTTGCACTTGCCAGGGAAGCGCTTATTCCACTGAACCATCTCCCTGGACCCAGACATCTTTGAAAACTGCTTCAGGAACATAAGAACAAGTGTCCAACCACTTTAACATTATCATTTTAGTCATTTTGGAAAAGACATCTATAAGGCTTATGGGCCAGGAACCATGGAAAAAAATCTAATGTGTGTGTGTGTGTGTGTGTGTGTGTGTGTGTGTACATGAATGCATATGTACATATGTGTACATACACACATATATAATGTCACAGGGATCCATTGATTCTTTCTGGTGTTCTGTACTGATCAGTCTACAGTTCATACCACCTGTCTGGCCAACTTGGTCTCATCACCTACCACTATATCCCTTTCTCTGAGTAGTTAGATTTCTGATTGGCTGCCTGTTATGTTTTCAATTTAAAACATCTTCCTCCCAAATCTCATGTGCTCAGATGTGAGCCTGGTCAGAAGAAGCAGGTCACTAGGGCATTGCTTGGAAATGTGTGTTCTTCTCCCTGGCTCCACTCTTCTCTCTGTTTCCTAGATGCTGTGAGCGGGGTAGCTTTCTTCCACCTTGCTTTCTCACCATGCCATTTCTGCCCTGGAGCCAGCCAATGATGAAGTGAACCCATTTCAAACTGGAGTAAACCTCTCCTCCTCTAAGTTGTGGCTGCAAGGAATTTGTCAAAGGAATGAGAAAATGGCTAATATAGAAAACTGGGATCAGACTAATACAGAAAATTGGTAGCAGGAGTTGTTGTGTGACTGTACTTAAAGGTGTGGTGTAGAAGTTTTTGGATTCATCTTGGTTATTTAGAAAAGCTTACAGATACTGACAAGAAATACTAAAATATTGTACATAGTAATTGATAGTACTAATATAAGTCAGAGTTTAGAAGATGAGAGTACAGAATGGAAGGTGAACCAGAAGGCCAGGTGATTGGAAAACCAGGATCAAGAGGTCTCAGCTGGGAATGAAGAGTGCTTTAGAAATCAGACTAGAAGCTATGTGCTTTCACTCTGGTAAGGAATTTGTCCATGGTTTGATCATAGCCTAAGATTTTGAGGGGGGCTGAATTTAAAAGTGGAGGACTAATTAAGCTGGCAAGGAAAATTTCAAGGCAGTTTGGTGTTCAGGCTATGACATGAGTATTGCGGGCCTCTTTTGCCCAGGTCTACATTGAGAATTGGAAGCAGAGAGCAGAGTTGAGAGGTGTGAAAATTGTACAGCATTGCCAGAAGACAAACACCAGTTACATTTAGGAAGAGAATACTACAATTGCTGAAAAGGTAGCTTGAAAAGTTTCAAAAGTTTCACTCTGTATTAGGACAATAGAGAAGATTCCCCGGAGAAATCTCAGGAAATGGCCAGACCATAGACATCTATGATCAAAGTGTAAAAGAGCATAAAGGTATAATAGGTTAAGGCACAAAAGAATAAAGTCTTTTGAAAATTTATCTTTGGAAATAGAAACCCAAGAGTGTTCTATCCATTCATTCATCAGACATCCAGACACTCACAGGCCCCTGCAGTGATGGTCCAAGGCATCTAGGCTCAAGCTGGCTGCCAACTTTAGCATCACCTGTGTGCTGCTGGAGTCCTATGCACACAAAATGAAACAGTTATGAGATCATGGAGGCTTCTGCCCAGATTTCAGAGGAAGGACTTGGAGGTCATGTAAATATGTGTGACAGGTTCACAGTCCATGGCAGGAGTGTCTGAGAGGGTATTTGAATCTATGAGAGTGATAGTGAAGGTGCAGTAGAGACTCCAAGATGTTATGAGTTGCCAGAAATGTGGAAAATCTACTGAGGAAAATGACAGGCAGCAAACAAAGCCAGGCCAAGAGAAAGGCTCTGTGGAATACAACTAGCAGGGCTATATGGATGGCACTGCCCAAATTCTTTGAAGCTCACATTTCACTACAACTTTGTTATGGTTTATGTCTAGCTGTCCTCCCAAAGCCTCATGCAATCATGGGGCAGGAACTTCTAGAGTTTGAGATTAACTCATGATCCACTGGGATTATGGATGTGAGTGCTACTAGGCTAATGGGTGTGAGTACTTCCCCCAGCCTGGGGCAGAAAGTCTCAATGCAATTTAAGAGACAGACTTCCTCTACTGTTGTTGCCATTTTGTTGCTGTTACTCCTCCCATTTTCTCTCTGCTCTTTGCTGCTGCCATGAACTGTTGCCCTCTCATGTGCCTCTCTCTGCCTTGGAGCCAGCTGAGTATGGACTGAAATCTCCAGTAACTGTGAGCTAAATAAACCTTTCCTTCCTTCAATTTGAGTGTTGGGTATTTGTCTCAGCAATGAGAAAAAAGTAACAGACAAATTTGTACTGGATATGAGCTACAAGATTTCATGTTTGCCCTGTGATTTTTTGGGTTTATGTTGGCCCAATTCATCTTCATTTTCTTAATCCTCTTTTGCAACGAGGTTTACCATGTGCTATAGTTCAGCACATACCATGGTTGTTTTATGTTTTATAGTGTCTCACAATTGAGCCTTTGCCATGAGTCCCAAAGGAGAATTCGGACTTTTCAACAATGCTAAAACTGTGAAGACTTTTGCATCTCTTGGAGATGGACCGAATGCATTTTGCATAATAATATGGACATCATTGGTGGATTAGTGGCAGAATGTTATAGTTTAGATTCAAAATGTCCCCTAAAGCCCTCATCTGTCCAAAGACTGGTTCTGTTCAGAAGAAGTGAATCACTGGGAATGTAACACAGAAAGATTTTTTTTTTTTACCTCTGGCTTTCCCCTCTGTCTCTCTGTCTCTCTGTCTCTCTGTCTCTCTCTGTCACTCTCTCTCTCTCTCTCTCTCTCTCTCTCTCTCTCTCTGTGTGTGTGTGTGTGTGTGTGTGTGTGTGTGTGTGTGTTTCCTGGCTATCACAGGCTGAGCACCTTTCTCCTACTATACTCATTCACAATGACATTTCTGCCTTAGAGCCAGCTAACCTTGAACCGAGCTCATTGGAAACTGTGAATCAAATAATCCTCTCCTCCTTAAATGTGGGTATTCAGTATTTTGCCCAGCAAGAAATTCACAAATACACTCCCACTCATGCAATGTGCAACACCAGTAGAGACACGGTTGTTATGGTATACTAATATACAATGTGCTCCTAGCAAATGTTTTTTGTGAGTCCTGCTTCACCTTGCCTTTTCCTTCCTCACACATGCATTTTGTCATACTTTTGTAGGTCTCTATCTTACTAGTTTGATATCTTAAATGAGATGTTTGTTATTAAGAAGTTCATATAGGATTGAGCCAAGTGCTCTGCCCAGGTTTTCCATTTGCCAAGGATAAGTCAAGATTTTCCTGCCTGGTTACTTTTCCCAACTTGTTAAAGTAAGTAAAATGTCTTACACACAAAGGGGATATATAAACTGTGTGCATAAAGAAAAGAGAATTAGTTTAGCAACGCCACTATAGCATTCATTCAGGAAATGGTATATAAGTAGAACAGGTCAAGCAGTCAAGGTTCTATACACTCTGTGTCCAAGTACTTCTCAGTAGCCATCACTCTGAATTTTACATTTATTCAATTATCTGTTTTCATCGTGTGATTTCTTTATATTCCTAAATAATATATTGAGGTATTCATGTCTTTAAACTTGTATGAAGTTTTATAGTGCATTATTCTTCCAGGTTTTGTTTTTGTGATACTGTATCTTCTTTGTGTTAATTTTCTTCCTTTTCCAGTACTTCCTAAATTTATGTAAGTCTCTTCTCTAGCCCTTCAGCTTGGGTCTAAGGCATTGTCACTTTCCCTGATCTGTTTAAATTGTCTAATACTGTGTGAAAAGGATATGTTGAAAAATATAGATGTAAAGACTCTAACTCCACTGAAGAAATCTGTTAACCTCAAAGGACTGAATATTGACTCACTCCTTTTGTTATTAATGATATCTAATGATATCTTTCAATTTCATCTGTACCACCTCCAAATACTTTTACTTCTATGTATATCAAACTTATAACCATTAACATCACATATACTTGAGGTGAATTCTAGAGAAATACAGAGAATTAAAATAAAAATCATCCCTTCTCCACTATGTCATGTTTCCCTTAAAGGAATACATGGAAATTTAAGAAGGATGAACTGACTTCTCTTTAGTCATAGAGAACTAGAAGGAACTTTTAGCAAATCTTATCTTTTGTTGCAGTTTTCTAGTGGTAAAATGTTGAAGTCAGATACTGAAGTCTGCCAAGCTCATAGTTTTGTCTAAGTCAAATCAGTACATTTTCAAAGGCCACTCAAGTATGTTTTCTTGCCCTGTCTTTTTTAGTCTTTACATTTATTATAATGCAACTATTTGTGACTCATTCAAGTTATTTTTACTAATGCTTCTCATGATCCATGCCCTAAGGGCCAATTTCTTACTTTCAATACTTTGAAGCTAAACATTTTTTAAAAAAATTTTTTAAGATTTTTGGAAAGAAAAAATGTGGAATTAGTTTCACATGCACATTGAAAGTTAAAAAATTTACTGAAACTAATTCATTAGTCAAAAACTAAATTTAAAAATATAACCAAAACAAATATAACAAAAAGCATGATTTCTGAAACTGTTCATTGTGTTGAATATATGTACGTGGATGATCTATAGAGATAATTTCTACTATCTTTGTTACTTTTGTCCTTCAACAACCATATTTTTAAACATTATAGATGAAATATTGTTTTCTCATACTGGATATCTATGCAGCAATTTGAACATTGTATTTGTTGATTTTTCATGTGATAAATTATTTAAACATCATAGAATAAGAATTCCAGAATGTTTCAGCAATTAGATGGTACTTATTTTTTCTGCTCTATTCAAAAATGAAGCAAGCTATGTTATGTTCAAAATTCATTTCCAAACTGAGCATGGTGCCATATATTATAATCCCAGCTAGTTGGGAAACTGAGGCAGGAAGATTACTTAATCACAAAAGTTGAAGATGAGCCTGAGCAACCTACCAAGGGTCTGCCTCCAGATATGGATACATTAGATAGATAGATAGATAGATAGATAGATAGATAGATAGATAGATGATAGATAGATAGATGCATACATACATACATAGATGATAAAGACATAAATACATATATAGATATAGATATGAAAATATATATTTTTAAATTCTTCAGTAATAGTCTATTACATTATTTTCCTTTGAAATTGTAAGTATACTAACTTATAGTAAGAGGAATGAGATTTGGATACATGAATAGTAGGATCTTGTGTTGAGAGAAAAAAATGTTAAAGCTAAGATAAGTTTTTTGTGATGAACTTTGAAAGATGTTCAGTATCAACATCATCAACTACTTCACTGCTAACTGGTAAAAAATTATAGAACTTGTCTACAGAAACTATATTCTTCCAAGGTTCTAACTTGGACTTTCTCCTTCAATCTCATCTGCCATAGAAAGATGTGTTGAGTTTTCCCCCCTTGCGAAGAAGTACTGGGGTCATGGAAATGCCCATAGTACTGTATTAGATAAATAAGAAAGACCGCTTGTCCAGATGTTTGTTTATTTGTTTGTTTTAACACTCGGTATTAAACCCAAAATCACACACTTTAGGCAAATGTTCTACCACTGAAGTTCTATCATCAGCCCTGTTTAACACAGGTTCTCACTAAATTGCCCAGACCACCCTTGAACTTTCCATCCTTCTGTCTCAGCCTGAGAGTACCTGGCCAATTCAATCTATAAAGCTGGCATCAAAGACACCTGCCTTGCAGAAATATAGCTTGCAAGTTCTCTGCTGAACTTTTCCCTCAATAGCTATGCACCTCCACATACATTAATAGTTGTTTTTAATCAGCTGCTGTTTTGTTACCTCCAAAAACAGAAAATAATCTTGAAGCTAATTTATTATCCTTTATAGAATGCATATGTATTTTACTATTTCTCTAAGCACTAAGTTTAGTTCAACTGGGATTTTCCTTTTTATGTAATGAGATTTTTTTCAAAAACATCAGAAAAGTTTCATGTTCATTTACAATCTGTCACCTCTTAATTTGAACAATTGATCTAGACACAGTTCTGCTGCTCTTAGCAATCCTACAGCTCCTACTGTTTATGTCACATCTTATGAGTCAGACAACACATGGCCTGCTCTATAAGACAACTCTGCTTAGAGATTGTGACACAATGAAATTCCTAAATACTCTCAATTGCTCTTTTAATCTTATTATAAGGCAGTAATAAAATATTCACTGCCCAGTAATGGTCCACAGACTATAGCTTGAGTT
>NW_004524636.1:11994460-12002319 GCF_000260255.1 Octodon degus
AAGAATCAAGCAACCTGAAAGCTGGATATATTTAATGTCAGATACTTTCTGGGAACTTGACAGTCCTGGAGCTGAATATTCCATATTTTAGTGTTCACAATCATCTTCTTCTCCTGCTCAGTGGAGGAAGACAAACCACACTGGCCATGACTGCAGAGATTTTCTTTGTAAGGCAACTTTCCACTCCAGTTTCCCATTTGGTGTCATGTGACATAGCCACAGCACATCCACGCCCAGTCCCTCACTAGCAAAGCTCCTCCAAGGAGCTCCACACTAACTCCTCTGGATTTTTATGGACTTGAACACTCCCATTGTGGTGTGTACACTGTGATCTGCCTTTTAAATAAACCTATAACTATAGCGCAATAGAAAAAAGCAGCTGGGCTCAGTGGAAGCTAGTTCTCATTCTTTGTTTACTAAAACTGTACCTTAAAAAAAACAAACTAGGACCAGCCAGATAGCTCACCAGATTAAAGTGCCTGCTTAGAAAAATACAGGGACCAGTATTAATTCCCTGCATGCCTTGTGAGCCCTGCCATGGTGGTGCACAAAGATGGCAATTGAGACTGGAGGTGGTGGTGCGTACTTGTAATCCCAGTGCTTGAGAAGCTGAAAACAGGAAGATCACTATGAGTCTGATCTGTGTAGTGAGACCCTGTAGACCCTGTACTAAACACATTTTAAAAACTAATTATGAACAATTGTCTTCTATGTTACAAATATTGTAAAAAATCTCCAGACTTTGAGGACATCTAAAAACACAGAAGCTCCAGGCACTTTATGATTATAGTAGGACTGATAAGGATGGAAGCTACTAAGCTTTCAACTCAGGTCCAAATTCTTTCAGAGCACTGCTAATTTTTATGTATCCTGAAGAAAAAATATAAAACAATATTTTTTAAAAATAGGAATTAAAAATTATATATTTTTACACAGAAGTTTAGAATTATAACCCTATATAGCATTGTAGCAGAACAGTCCTGTGACATTTTTTTCTTGTCTCTTATTTTCATTGATTACCCTTTAAAAAAAAAAAAAAACCTTTACTTGAGACACAGTATGGCAGTAATTGTATGTCATGACAAGCGGTACGTATTCAGAAGACCAGAATGACAGGCACTCCAAGTATGACCCTACCATTACACCTTGCTCTCTTCAGTGCAGTTGCTTAGTTCACAGGTGTCAGCATATCTAGCTAGAACCATCCAGCAGAAAAGTATAAAAAGGAGATATAAAAAGTAAAGCCATATTAATACACTGAGTTATAAAAGGCTCAAGTCAACAACTTCTGACATTGCCAGTCCTATGGATAACCCACTACTGTTATGGACTACTGGACTATATTGGATTATTTTGCTGATATCACGCACCTATAATATTTATTTTTTTCAAATTTTATTTTATTTTATTTTTTCCATAATTTTATTGAGAAACAAATAGCAATGAGACAGTTTCAAACCAAATTGGTAGGACAGTTTCAATAATCAGCACATTGCATACATTCTTCCTAGTGGTTAATTGCTATACAAGATGAAGACCTGAGATCCTATTTACAAACACCATTAGAACAAATCATTCTATTCATTAAGAGAATGCAACTATATATCTATCCTAACCACTTTGAATACACAGATACAAAATGTACATTCATCTGTATACCCTATTTTTTCTAAGTTCCGTTATTGAATATTATAGGTGTGTAAACTCAGCAAAATATTCTAAAAGAGTCCAGTAGACCATAATAGCATTGGGTCTTCTGTTTAACTGGCAATGTCAGAAATTATTGACCTGAGTCTCCCACAGCTCAACATAACAGCATGGCTATTACATCCTATATTTCGTCTTCATATTTTTCTACTGGATGGATAAGACCAAGGTAAAGCAGGACCTGTGCAATAAGAGTTGTAGCTTTTTGGTCTGAGAAGGTCAGTGAAATCCCCTCAGGATTTATCCTGAGATCCTGTACCTCAGATTATAGAACCTTTGTCAGTGCAGCCATGTGGATGAGTCACGGCCATTGCTTGGCCAATGTCAGCAAAATATTCTAAAAGAGTTCAGTACTCCATAATATATTGGGTCTTCTGCTTCACTGGCAATGTCAGAACCCTATAATATTTAAATGACAAAGGAATACCCTTCTATGACAAAACTAAACAAAAAAGGGGATACAAATGAACAACTACTTTGTATCTGTATATATAAAATAGTTACAATAAATATACAGCTACATTCTCTTAATTTAATGAATAGAAAGATTTGTTCTAATAGTGTTTGTAGACAGGATATCGTGTCTGCATCTTGTACAATGAATAACCACTAAGACAACAGTATACAATGTATTAAGTATTGAAACTGTCCTATTAATAGGTTTTGAAACTGTCTCATTGCTGTTTGTTTCTCAATAAAATTACTTTTTTAAAAAATTCTACATATCCTGGTCTAGGCAATATCATATATTGGATTGGATTATTTGAGATGTCATTTATAACAAAGTCAATATCTAGTGTGGTACTAGACTCATAGGAACTTTTTGCTTGCTTTCTTTCTGTTATGGCTTGTGTCTAGGTGTCTCCCCCAAAGCCGCATGCTAGGTGGGGCTTTCAACATCTGGCTGAATCTAAAGTGTGTGAAGCTGAGATTGATTCATCATCCAATGCTAGGACTAAGGGCACTGGGATTTAGGATGTGAGTGTTGCCTTCTCTAAGTATCCTAGACAGAATATATGGATAGAAAGAGATGTAATTATCCGTTGCTTGCTTTGCTACCTTCTTCCCACTGAGGCTGTTTCTCCTTGTGATGCCAGTCTGCCATGCCAAACTGCTCGGGGCTGTATGATTATGTACTAAAACTTACAGAAAATTTTTCTTCTTTAACTTTGAGGGTCAGCCATTTTATCTCTGCAACAAATAAATAAGACCCTTTCTTTTCTTTTCTTCTTTTTCCTTTCCTTTTCTTTCTTCCTTCCTTTTTCCTGAAGATGAGAAGTGAACGTAGGGCTTTGATGCTAAGCTACATGCTTAGCCCATTTTTTCACTTTATATTTTGAGACACGGTCTCACTAAATCACAGACTTTCCCAGGTTGAGCTTGAACTTGAAATCCTCCTGGCTCAGTCCCCAAAGTGCTGGGATTAAAGCTGTATGCCACCGTGCTTCAATTGGAAATGCTTTTGGAATGCTTATCAGATAAATAAGTTGTCCATCAGAGTGTTTTCCATAGATACCCAGCTCTTTAGAAGCTGAATGTAACAGCAAAAAAAAATGACTGACATCAAAATGAATGACAGGCATCCATACCACACTATGAAATGTCCACACATAAATGCATAAGTTAGTACCTGAAGACGGGCCCAAAGACCATGGGTTAGGGGCTTCTGGGTGACAGGAAAATGAATGCCTCACTTCATTAAAGTCTTGTTTATACTGGACTAGTCTTATCTGCTTCAAGTAAATTTTTCTGCCTTCCTTAACCAATTGTGCAGCAAAAAGGAAATACTACATGAATTTTCTCCTCACTTTTGGATTTCACTTGTCTTTTATTTTTTTATTTTTTGCAAGGATTTAAATTGAACTCAAACATCATTATATAGGGGCTAAACACGTAGTAGTGAGGAGTTTGTCCAATATGATGAACAATGTCCCCATTTTTCAGTAAAAAATAAAATACATTATAAAAAACTCAAATTGAAGACAAAGTCTTCAGTCTAAGTTATTCAATATTTCCCCAATAAATATATAAGTAAAAACTAATCCATGACATTATTTATTTTTCATTATTGTTATATGTTGCTTTTTAAAATTTTTGTTGTAATCTTTAATGAAAACCTGAAGACTTAAAAAAAAGATGCAATGAAATGCTTTCCTTTATTCTTTAATGTGGAGCAGAGAGGTGATCAGACCCCCAGATAAGTGAAAAAGGACAACAAGGAATAAAGAGACAAAAGCTGATACCTTTTGTTATAAGGGGGACCTGAAGGAGTTTACCTCTAGAGGACTGACTCTCTAATTTCTTGGTGTTGTTCAGTTTTATTAGCAAGAAGCTGGGAGTGTGTGCTAAGGTGACTATTGCAGGCATGGGATAATAAAATAGGGATCAATTTTAGCATTTCAAAGGGAACAAGATACGGCCCTTCCTTTGGATGCCTGTGTGTTGAATGTTCTTCTGTCAGATATTTCCTCATCCCTAGAGACTGTGAATCTGGGCCTTCCCAGCACAGCCAGAGAGCTTGCAGCTGTTTGCAAACTCTTCTGTCCCTTGAAGTAAGCTACATGGTCCCAGAACCAGGAGACCACAAGCCCACAGTCTGGTCCCTAACATAGTAAATTTTTATTTCATATCCTTTGGTCCCCAAAACATTAATCAACAACACTTTGATCCATTTGATAGTCAGGTGGTATTTTTATATCTCCAATCATAGAACTCTTTCTCCCTAGTAGAAATAACTGCACTTTTGATTTGAAAGGCTGTTACAATGTATCACTTTATACTTTTCTAGACATATGATCATCTATGACAAGTATTATTTATGGGATAAGTATGACAGGAGTCATATACCAAATAGCCTCATCCAAATTAATTCAGTTAATATTAGCTTTCTGAGATTTATCTGCTTTGATACATGGAGTTACCCTATAGTATAATGTTTTTATCTACTTCATTTTTATTAGCATTTAAATTCTTTCTCATTGCAAGCAATATTTTTATGAACATTCATATACATATCTATTTGTGGACATTGCAAGAGTTTTATTAAAGTGGAAAGTTAATAATATTAACACTACTAACAATAGTAACAAAATCTGTAACATTATGTCATAAAAATATAATGCCTAAATATATTACACACATAACATCATCCTTTTGAGGTAGGTAAGATTATTGTCATTTATTGATGTAGCACACACATATATTTTTTATTGGGAAATATGTAGTTTTTAATTTTATCAATGTGGCATTTTTATACAATGGAGTATTACTCAGCTATAAAATAAGATAAACTCAAGACTTTTATAGTTAAATGAATGCAACTAGAGACCATACTTGTAAGTGAAATAAATCAGACCCACATGGATAAGCATTATACTGTCTCGTTAGTGTAAGAACCTGAAAGCATAAATAAAATCTGAAAAAAAAAAAAAAACCAATAGATACTCTGAAAGGGAAGGAAACTATTCAAAGTGAAGAAAAGAAAAAAAAAAGGAAGAAAAAAAGACATACATATGTATATACACAAAATAGCTTGGATAATTGTACTGATGACTTTTTGTTGGTCTATTGAAAGAAACAGTTGATGTTTAAATTTTCTTCTCTCTCTCTTTTTTAATTTTTTATAACTTTTTGACCAATTTTGTATTCTTATATCTGATAATGTGAATGACCAATTTGAAGACAACAATATGCAATGTAACAATCATTGTTGAATTCCTATTCTTTTGTTTAGTAAAACTGTATCATTTCTATTTTTTTTACTATTTTTTATTTTTTTTAAATTTTTAAAAATTTCTTTGAAGTTAAAAAAACCCAAAACTATAGAAGGCTATTCTTCAAAACTGCTTTAACAATTTCCATTTAGTAATATACGTAATTTCTTATTATTTACATACTTGTAGCACTGAATAGGGTCAGAATTTCAAAATTGGGTTTCCATACACTACAGAAAAAAATATATATAATTCATTTAATATTTGTATAAATGATCAAATGAAAAAAGCAAACTAAATTCTGTCTTAGGTGTCATAAAAGAGGAAAGAGACAATTGTGGACACAGAAAATGGCTCAAAGAAAATCAAGTGTTATTAACCATCGAGCACTTGCCTATTCCAAGGGATAGAGCTAAGCAACTGCAGGCTTTGATTTCTCAGTGCTTACTGAGCTGTTGATGAGTGTAAGGCGAAGTCTGAATTAAAAATTAGAGCCTTGGTAATCCCATTGTCTCTAATTCTTTAATTTCTTTCCACATTGAGCATTGAAACTTTCCACAAGTGATGTACCTTAATATCTCTATTTTCTTGTTTTACTCATGACTTAGACACAAGGAATTTTCATCTTCTTGAGGTTGTTAAATAACACAGAAAATGAGTACTTCCTCTTTTTTATTTTTCTAAAGAATGTAAAATAGTAAAACAAGCAAAAAAAAAAAAAAAAAAAAAAAAAAAAAAAAAAAGACATTAGAAACCGTACAAATTTTCACGATTAAGATTTGGGTGGAGATTCCAACCAGCATCCAGGCCCAGCATGTGAGTGGGACCACCTGGGTCCCTCCAGATCCTCATTCCAGACAGTGCCTTGCCCTGGCATGTGAATGGGGCAGACCGAGGCCCACTAGATCCTCATTCCAGCCATCACTTAGGATAGGCGTGTGTGAGGAACTTCCTCCACCATATAGGCCTAGAGTGGAACCCTGTGACAGAGCTCCCTGCAGAGGGTCTAGAGGCAAGACCTACCCAGCTAACCCAGGAGCAGAACATCTTGCCAAAATGACAGAATGGGTTTACTTCCAAGAGCTGCAGCAGGAAGAAGTAGAGCACAGCAGCCAGACCCAAGCCACACCCACCTGGATGAGTTGGAACTTGGTAGATCTGGAACTACTGCTAAGGTAATAACTGCACCAAAGCTCTACACTAAAAGTCAGAAGACTATAATATACAAAATGACAAAGAGAAAGAGCAAAATGCATTCTCAGGCCTTGAGCCCACCAAGAAAAAATGCAGGAGACAAGAGTATAAAATAAATTGGAAAATGTACACAACAGCAGGCAAATAGTATGCCAAACATAAGTCAGTTCATGTTAATTATAACCATCAATGTAAATGGACTCAATTCACAAATTTAAGGAAATAGACTGGCAGAATGCATTAGGAAGCAAAAAACAACAATATGCTGTATAAGACTTCATCTTTCGGGCCTGGGGAGATGGCTCAGTGGAATATGCGCTTCCCTGGCAAGCGCAAGGGCCTGAGTTCAATCCCCAGTTCCAAAAAAAAAAAAAAGACTTCATCTATCAATTGATTGGTTTATCTTCATAGTATTGTCCAACTGTTAATTTCAGTAGTTGTAAGATTTGTGCCTCAGAAACACAATGGTTTTCATGAATCATAAATATTTCTTTGTCATGGTTTTATAGCTTATTGACTTAGACATAAATTTTCTGCAAGATTAGAATTTAGTGTAGATGCTGCCAAAGTCATCAATTTGAATATGGGGAAATCTGAGAAATCATTTACTAAAATAAGCAAATATATTCTATACTATACATCTTATTTGGGAATACATCTCTAAAATAAACATATGTATATTGGTTTTCTTTTTGTTGTTTTATTTTTTTTGTTTTGTTTTTTGTATTTTAGGAAAGGGTATATGTGGTGTTCAGGGTCTCACTATTAGATTGAACTCGAAAGATCCACCTGTTTGCAGCCTCCCTAAAGCTGGATTACAGGCACATGCCACCATGCCAAGTCTTTTTTTTTTTTAATAATTATATTGAGAAAGAAGTAGCAATGAAATAGTTTCAAAACAAGTTAGTAGGACAGTAGCAATAATTAATACGTTGCATATTGTTGCCTTTGTACTAGTTATTCATAGTACAGGAAGCAGACATGATATCTTGTCTAAAGCCCAGTCTTTTTTTATTAATTTTATTGAGAAACAAATAGCAATGAGACAGTTTCAAAACAGTTTAGTAGGACAGTTACAATAATTAATATATTGCATATTATTGTCTTTGTAGTAGTTATTCATAGTACAAGATGCAGACATGATATCCTGCCCAAATATTATTATATTGTTAGCACAAATATTTCTTCTCATTGAATTAAGAGAAAGTAGCTGTATATCTATCTATCTATCTATCTATCTATCTA
>NW_004524636.1:12003338-12024723 GCF_000260255.1 Octodon degus
TTAGATTACTAGATATAAATGTACAAAATTGGTTAAAAAACAACCAAAAATTTACAAGAAATTAAAAAGAAAAAAATAAGAATAAAAAGAAAAAAAGCATTAAGCATTAACTTCTTTTCCCAGCACTAATTTTCTTGTTTTTCATTAAAAGGAAGGACTGTTCATTACACATGTCTGATTAAGAACTACACAAATCATAAACACAAAGAGATTAAGGATGTTTACAATGTGGTTAAATCAATTTAAATAAAACTTTCTAGCTTATGGAGGCTAGGGTTGCCATTTCATTTTAACAATGTTATATTAATAAGCACATAGGAATCAGAAAGTCCAACCAAATGGAAAATTCCCAGTGTAGGATGTAGGCTTCCTACCATTGGATAACTGATTCTGCCTTCATCAAAGGTCCCCACCATGTTTATCAGATTTCACAAACACTAGCATTTCTTTTTTTTTTATGAAAATAGGTAAAACAAAATTTTACAAAAATAATAAGAGAATGACAGTAGTGAATACATGGCATATTGTCTTTAGTGTTTATAATACAAATCTTCCTTTTCAATGAGCTAAAAGACAAAAATAGTATAATTGACTTGCATTTTTTCCCTTTTGCCATCTGTCCTTTGCCCTTTTACCTCTCTTACTTCCTTTTTCCTTTTGAAGAATTTTTTCCCATTCCACAATATCTCTTGTACATTCTGGACATCATGTTCTGTTTCAGTTTCTCACACTAGGGAGACAGTAGGATATTTACACATGTAAATCTGATTTATGTCACTCTTGAGCATGGTCTCAAGTTGCATCCATTTACCAATAAAAGTTTTAAGTTTATCCTTTTTATGGCAGAATAGTAATATAATGCATATAAAAATTACATGTTTTTCCACTCATTGGTTGTTGGGCATTTAGGATCTCTCCAAGATTTAGTTATTACAAGTTTACTGCTATGAATGTGGGTGTGTATCTATCAACCTAGTATGATACTTTTAATTCTTTAGAGAAGATACAAAGACAGGAAATACCTGGGCTGAAAACAACCTCCAATCATAGTTTTATGAGAAATCTCTATAATGATTTACACAATGGTTGCACCAGTCTACATTCTTACCAAAACTGGAAGAGTTCTTTTATCTCCACAGCATTTGTTATTTATTGGTTTTTTGATAATAGCCATTCTTTCTGAATTGAGACAGAACCTCAGTGTTGTTTTAATTTGCACTTCTTGAATGACCAATGATGTTGAACATTTTTTCATGTATTAAACATCATTTCTATTTCTTCATCTGAAAATTTTGTGTTCCTCTCAGATGCCAATTTATAGATTGAGTCTTTCAATTTCACAAGGATTTTGTTTTAACCAGGAGCTAAACTCAAGACCTCACATTTGCAGAGCAGGCACTGTGCCACTGAGCTTTATCCTGGCCCATGGGACTTTGACTTGGGGGGAGGGCCTTGTCTGATGTTTTTTCAAATCTTTATATGTTCTTGATATAAATTATTTATATGAGGGACAGTATTCTAAGTTTTGTTCCTATTCTGTGGATTGTTTTTTCAGTGTTGATGATTTTTTGATGTACAAATCTTTTTAATAAAATGAGATTCTAGTTGTTTATTGCTTGAAATATTTCCCATGAAGTCTAGATTTTTTTTAATGAACTCCGTCTACAACTATGTCTTAAGGTTTTCTACTTTCTCTTCCAGTAGTTTTAGTGTTTCTGTTTGAATATTTAAATCCATTTTGACTTTAGTTTACTCATGGTGATAGACATGTAGGAAGACAGTTTTTCCTGCACTCTTCATTGAAGAAGACCTTTTTTCCAGTGAACATGTTTGGCTCCTTTCTCAAGAATGAGGTGGCTGAGTGTCTTTGTAACTGTGTTTGCATCTTCTACTCTGATCCACCGATTCTTGAATCTGCTTTTTGCCAGTAATATACTGATTTTATCTCAATAGCTTTGTTGTATAATCTCAAGTCAGTACCAAACAAATTGTAAGAATACTTTCTCTAGTACCATGAGGTATGCTAGTAGCATTTTGATCAGGATTGTATTAAATCTGTATAACATTTTTGGTAGTATGGCAATTTTCACTATGTTGTTTATTCCTATCCATGAGCAAGGGATATCTTTCTATTTTCAGACATCCTCCTCAATCTCTTTTTCCAGAATACTATAATTTGAAGTATATAGACTTTTACTTTTTTTGTTAGATTGATTCCTAAGTAAGTTTTTTTAATGTTATTATGAAGGGTATGGTTTCCCTTATTTTTCTCACAGTGAGTTTTCATCAAATATAGGAACACTCAACTATATAAGACAAATAGTAATAAATATGAAAAATTAAATGAGCAATAATATAATTGTACTGAGGATACTTAATACTCTACTGGTGGCATTGTGTATGGGACTATTGTTTGTGTACAGGAATGGTACTGACCTTAGAAAGTTGACTTTGTATCTTGCTACACAACTTAATTCGGTTATTAAATGTAGAAGTTTTTGATGGAGTTTTTGAGGTCTTCTGTGCAGAGTATCATATTGTCTGTGAAGAATAATAAATTAACTTCTTTCCTATTCTTATACCTTTTGTTCTCTTTCTTGTTTAATTGTTCTAGGTAATATTTTCAATCTATAGTGGGTATGAGTGATGAAAGTGAATATCCTTGTATTATTCCTGATTTCAAAGTGAAAGGTTTAAGTTTTTGTCTATTTAGCATGAAGTTGGCTGTTGGTTTGTCACAGATAGCTTTTATCAGGTTTAGGTAAAGACCACCTATTCTGATTTCCTACATGAATTTTAAGATGAATGAGTGTTGAACTTTGTCAAAAGCTTTTTCTGCATCTATAGGGATGATCATGTGCTTTTTGTCTTGGTTCTGTTGATATAGTGTATTACCTTTATTGACTTGTGTGCATTGAACGATCCCTGCATTCCTTGGATGAATCCCACTTGGTCATGGTGTATAATGTTCTTGACAATTTGCTGCATTCTGTTTGCTACTATTTTACTGAGAATTTTTGCATCTATATTTATTAGGAAGATTGGCCTGTAATTCTTCTGGAGTTTGAGATTTTCTCTGATTTTGATATCAGGGTAGTACTTGCCTCCAGGAAGAAGTTAGGAAATATTATTTCCCTTTCAATTTTATCAAAGTGTTTGAGAATTATTGACATTAAATCTTTACTTTATTTTTTAAAAAGGAGGGAAAAAGACTCAAATTCATGCACTGAGGAACGAAAAGAGCACACTTTCATATGTTCTATACAGAAAGCTCATTTAAGTGAAAAATAAATTCATAGACTGAAAATTAAAAGATGGAAAACAATATTCCATGCAACAGAAACCCAGAAAAAGGCAGGGATAGCTATGTTCTTTGAAGACAATGTGAGCCTCACAAAAGAAAATAATTAAAAGAGATAAAAAGTCATTATATACTTATTAGGGGAAAACTTCAAGAGGAAGAGATAACAATCATAAATATGCATGCACTGAATATAAGAGCAGTTAATTATATCTTATATCTTGTTTCTTGATGGATACTGCCAGTCTGTTTCTTTTGATTGGTGAATTGAGACCACTTACCTTGATGGCTGCAACTGAAATACATCCTCTAATCTTTTCCATTGATCCTCAGGTCTATTTTGTTGCCAGTACCATGCTGATTTTATCACAGTAGCTTTGTAGTATAATTTCAAGTAGGGAATTGTAGTGCTTCCTGCCTTCTCTTTGTTGCCCAGGATTGCCTTTGCTATTCTAGGTCTTTTCTGATTCCAAATAAATTTGAGGAATGATTTCTCTAGGTCTGTGAAGTATGTTGGTGGTAGTTTGATAAGAAGTGCATTAAATCTGTACAACAGTTTTGGGAGTGTGGCCATCTTCACAATGTTCATTCTTCCTATCCAGGAGCAAGGACTGTCTTTCCATTTTCTGAAATCCTCTATGATCTCCTTTTTCAGAGTACTGTAATTTTCCTTGAAAAGATCTTTGACTTTTTTAGTTAGATTAATTCAAAGGTATTTCATTTTCTGCAGTGCTATTGTAAAAAGTATTGTTCCTCTAATTTCCCTCTCAGTCTGTTTATCTGTGTAGAGGAAGGCTATTACTTTTAGGTATTGATTTTGTGTCCTGTTATGCTACTGAATTTGTGTATCAATTATAGTAGCTTCTTGGTGGAGTTTTTTGGGTCTTCCAAGTAAAGTATCATGTCATCTACAAATAATGATTGTTTAACTCTTGTGATTTCTTCTGACATGCAGAAACTTTTCAGAAGATGGGATCCCAATTGTTGATTCTTTGAAGTATTTACCATGCAGTTTGATTTTTGTTCATGAACTCTTTACCTACCCCAATGTCCTTAAGATTTCTACTTACTTTCTCTTCCAGAAAAGTTAGCGTTTTAATTTTAATATTTATATCTTTGATCCATTTTGACAGCATTTTTTGCGAGGCAATAGGCATAGGTCTGCTTTAAGCCTCTGGCATGTGGAAAGCCAGTTTTTCCAACAACATTTATTAAACAGGCTATCTTTCTTCCTATGTCTGGCCCCTTTTTCAAAAGTAAAGTGCTGAGTGTGCTTGTAGTTTTGTTTACATCTTCTAATCTGTTCCATTGGTCTTCAAATCTTTTTTTTTTTTTTTTGCCTACCATACTGGTTTTATCACAGTAACTTTTTAGTATAATTTCAAGTCAGGAATTGTGATGTCTCCTAACTTTCTTTCATTGCCCAGGATTGTTTTCTCCATTCTAGGTCCCTTCTGGCTAAGATGAATTTTAGCAATGTTTTCTTCTAGGTCTGTGAGGTGTACTAATGGTATTTCAATTGGTATTGCATTGAATATGTATAACAATTTTGGAATATGGCCATTTTTACAATGTTGTTCTCCTTATCCAGGATGAGGGAATATCTTTCCATTTTCTGAAATACTCTTCAATATCTTTTTTTCAGAGAACAATAATCTTCACTGTATAAAACTCTTACATCCTTTGTGAGATTGATTCCTAAGTATTTTATTTTGGAGGGGTGTTATTGTGAAAAGCATTGTTTCCATAGTTTCTCTCTTGGTGTGTTGATTGTTTGTGTACAGAAATTCTATTAATTTTTGAGTGTTGACTTGGTATTTTGCTACATTACTGAATTTGATTATTAAATCTACAAGTCTTTTAATGGAGTTTTGGGGTCTCCTATGTATAGTATCATGTCATCTGCAAATAATAATGTCACTTCTTCCCTTTCAATCATTATCCTTTTATTTCTTTCTCTTGTCTAATTGGTCTATCTATTGTTTCCAGAAATATATTGAATTTATATATCTGGTAGCACAGATAGTGGACATCTTTGTCTTATTCCTGATTTTAAAGTGAAGGATTTCAATTGTTGTACGTGAAATATGATGTTGGTTTTTGATTTATTGTAGATGACTTTTTTCCTGCTTTCTTTTTGGTGTCAGAACCTTTTTCTGTATCTATTGAGATGAAACATGTAATTTTTGTCTTTGGCTTTGCTGATATGGAGCATTTTATTTATGGTTTTGCATATATTAAACCATCCTTGAACTCCTGGGATGTATCCCAGTTGGCAGTGATGTATAATCTTCTTGATGATTTGCTAAATTTGGCTAGTATTTTGTTGAAGATTTTTGCATCTATGTTCATTAGGGAAACTGGCCTGTAGTCTTCTTTTTTGTTGGGTCCTTCTCTTATTTTGTTATCAGAGTAATCCTTGCTTTGAGTTAGGAAAGATTGCTTCCCTTTCAACTTCACTGAACAGTTTGAGAAGAGATGCAATTTGGACCTTCCTAAATTTCCCGTAGAATTCAGCTGCAAATTTATCAGGACCTGGGCTTTTCTTTGTTGGCAGGTTTTCTACTACATTTCCAATTTCATTTGCTGATATTGGGTTATTCAGAATTTTTATATTTTCTTGATTTAGGTTTTGTAGTTCATATATATCTAGGAATCTGTCCATTTCTTCCATATTTTCCATTCCGTGAGAGTAAAGATTATGAAATAAGTATTGATAATCTTCTCAATTTTTATAGCATCTGTAATGATTTCACCCTTTTCATTCCCCATTGCATGAATTTGAATTTTTTCTTTCTTATTTTTAATGAGGTTGGCTAGCAGTTTATCAATTTATTCTTTGAAAGAAACAATTCTGCTCATTAATGCTTTGCTTTGTCCTACTTCCTTGTTTTGAAACTGTCTCATTTGTATTTATTTCTCAATAAAATTAATAATAAAAAATACTTTGCATTGTTTTCTTCACTTCCATTGCATTTATTTCAGCTCTAATCTTCATAATTTCCTGCTCTCTTTGGGCTTTGGACTCGATTTAGTCTTCTTTTTCTAGGAGTTTGAGGTTCAGAATGACATGCTTTATTTGGGCTTCTTCTGTTTTGATGGTGTATGCTGACAAATCTGTCATTATTCTGATGGCCTTTCCATTATAGGTTACCTGTTTTTGCCTCTCTAGCAATTTTTAATATTCTGTTCTTTTGCTCAATTTCTGGGATCTTGATTGTTTGTGTCCGAGTTGTGATTTATTTTGATTATGCCTAGCTGGAGGTCTTGTTTCAGTTAACTGTATGTCAGATTCTTTTCCCACACTTGGAAAATTATCTGCTACTATTTCTGCATGCAGTGTTTTCTCTGTCTTTTGTGTTATTTCCAGCTATTTTCTTGATATCTATCACCTATTAGTCTTTTTTTGCATCATCTTGCAACTGTTATAGCATTATTTCCTGGTTTCTCATTGGTTTTAAAAAGCTTTTTCCTTTCCTGTTCACTAGCTACAGTGCTATCTTCAAAGTACAATATTCTATCTTCAGTTTCATTCAATCAGTTTTTCCAGCTTTAAACAGAATTGTTAATGTCCTGCATATCTGTTTGATTCTGTTTCATGCTTTCTAATTCTTTCTTGTATTGTTTATTCAATGTTTACATCATTTTTCCTATTCCTTTCTATTTTCTTAATCTGTGTCTTCCTTAGATGTATCAAACAGTTCTTCCATGAATGTTGCCATTTCTTTTTTCTTTTTTTTTTTTTTTTTCATGTGATAGATTATTTCTGGTCTGATTTCCTCCAAAGCCTAATGGAGTTATTTCTTTACTTTAGTTGCTATCATCTCTGACAGAGTTCAGGAGTGTAGCTTTCAAGTTCTTCTATGATCTTGGCTCCTGAACATTTTTTGGGTGGGATAGAGGTATGAGATTGCCTTCTTTTTCTTCCTTTTGTCATTTTTTGCAATGATAGTAGATGGACATGATGCAGGTCAGCAAGTTTGTACTGAGAGTAGGATGGCAGGGTAGGTTCACCAAACTTCCATCTGTGTGGTGTTTAGTGTGGTTTCTATCTCATTAAGGAGATGGGGGCAAACCGCAGTTTGAGAAGTATCCATTGATGAGTGCAGTTCAAAGTAGTGCCAGGCTCTCTTGATGAAGGATTGGTGGAGGCTAATGCTTTGCAAGGTCTCTGTAGTAGTCTCAAATCCCCAGTGGTCTTCAGGCTGAGGAATGGTCGCAGGAAGCAATAAACTCTGACAGAAAGGTGCAAGGTTTGTGGCGGGGGTGGGGGAGGTAGCTGTGGCTGCCAAGTCTCCCTGACAGTCTTCAAGGCAAGGGAGGTGGGATGGGTTGCCAGGAAAAGCAAACAGCAAACTCCAGGGAAGGCTAGAGGGTCAGGAGCTATCCTACCAGATCTCTCCAGAGGTCATCAGGGTGAGCAGTGGTGGCCAGAAAAACAAACTCCAGCAGGAAGATGGGGGAGTGGAGTTAGTGGTAGGGCTTGAAGCTCTTCTTGAGTTGATGATTTGTGTTGAGAAATATATTGTGATTCTGATGAGCTTTCCTTTATAAGTGATCTTTTTCTTTTCTCTCACAGCTTTTAAATGTGCTATTCTTGTGGTAAATTTCTAGGATCTTGATTATTAAATATCTGGGTATAGATTTATTTTGATTAATGCTAATTGGAGTTCTAGATGACTCACTTATCTGTATTTCAGATTCTGTTTCCATGCTTAGGAACCTTTCTTCCATTGCTTCTGCAAATAATCTTTCTATGTAATTCACGCTGATTCTTGCTTTTTCACTAGCACCAATTAGTGTCATATTATTTTTTCTTGCATTGGGCCGGTGAGATAGCTCAATGGACTAAGCACTTGCTTTAGAAAGCACAGGGACAAGAGTTTGATCCTTGATCCCACAGGCTGTACCAGCCCCACCCCCAGGGCACACTAAGCCAGGGACCAAGTCCATGTGTGGTAGTGTACACTTGCAATCCCAGAGCTGGGGAGGCTGAAAACAGGAGGATCACTATGAGTCTGAGCTGCATAGTGAGACACTGTACCAAATATATAAAATGGAAAATAAATTTTCCTTGCATCATCTTGAAGCTGTTTAATTGTTATTTCCTGATCCTTTACTTTTAAGAAACCTTTCCTTTCATGATTTCTACCTGCAGTCCTGTCTTGAAGGACAAACAGTTTACCTTTGATTTTATTCAAATGGTTTTGCAAACTTTCAATGGAATGTTTAACTTACTGGATATGCTTAATTTGTTTCATGCGTTCTGTTTCTTTCCTGTATTGATCATCCAATTTCTTTCTTTTTTCTATGGTTCTCTACTTTTCATCTATCTTTAATCTAGATTTCCTAAGCATTTCCTTATGGTTATTGTCATTTTGTTTTTTACCTGCAAGATTATTTTTCATCTGATTTCCTTTATAGCCTTGTGGATTCACTTCTTTACATCAATTGCTATCATTTCAGAAATTTCAGGTGTGTTTCTTCCATTTTCTTCTCTCTCATTGTGTCCTGGACTTGTTCCGTGTATGTCGGAGGTCTGAGGTGGCACTTTGCTTTTATTTTTTTTTCAAAGTTTTATTGATCAACAACAATGAGACAGTTTCAAATCAAATCGGAAGTACAGTTTCAACAAATAATACACTGCATATATTCTTCTTAGTGGTTAATTGCTGTACAAGATGCGGACATGTGATCCTATTTACAAACACCATTAGAACAAATCATTCTATTCATTAAGAGAATGCAACTATATATCTATCCCAACCTCTTTGAATACACAGATGCAAAATGGACATAGTTATACCCCTTTTTTCTAAATTCCGTTATTGAATATTATAGGTGTGTAAACTCAGCAAAATATTCTAAAAGAGTCCAGTAGCCCATAATAGCATTGGGTCTTCTGTTTAACTGGCAATGTCAGAAATTATTGACCTGAGTCCCCACAGCTCAACTTAACAGCATGGCTTTATTTCTTACATTTCGACTTCAAGCACTTTGCTTTTGTATCTTATCTTCTATTGCAAAAGTTTTTACTTTGTTTTCTGTGTTGATCCTTATAAGTTTTTTTTTTTTAACTAGGTATCTTTATCACTAGAATAATGGGCTCTCTCAATGAAGTTTGTTCTGCAGGGATGTCATCTGTGTACAGGAGATTCTGGATTTGTATCTACCCCAAGATGACTACTTTCCCAGTTAATTAAAAGTGAGTTATTAGCAGCTGTTTGGCTGAGTCCCCCATCCTTTGGTTCTGGGGTGTGTTAACGTTATTACCCAGGGTTTCCCAACATAATTACAAATGTGAGAACAACTGATTACAACTTATATGACATCCTACCTAAAGAAGTGTAAATATGCAATAACAACAACATGAAGCACAGTTTACATATTGACACACCGTGGTAACTATTCATTTTGTACCTTAAGCCATAGAAGCAAAATTTACCATTATATAACAGAACCAATTTTAAATTAGGAGCTTGTATACAAAATATTTCTTCTTGGTAGAATGGATTTTCCCTGTGGTAGGGATATTTAAGAAGGATAGTGGATAAAATAGAGACAACTGAAAGAGAAATAAATTAGGAGCAAGGCTGGAGGACAAAAGACGATCACAAAAGTTTTGAGAAACTAGAGAGGAGGGTAAAAAACACTGTAGTAAGCAAATAATTAGCAAAGTTAATAAGAAGAATGAGAGAGACTAATCACTCATGAAAATATGAGTAAGCTTAGAAAGATAAGTTGAGAAATGGGGAAAAAAGACAAACAGATTGGGACAAAAATATAGGTAAAAGACAAAAAAGAGAGAAGAAATAATACAAGGAAAGCAAATAAGCAAAGAAAGTAGAAAAATAAAATAACTACAGTTCTTCTTATATTCACTGAGAGCCCAAAAACTGCTAGATAACACTGCCAATCCTGCGGTAGGGTTTGTGCTGGATTTGGGGCTGATATTGGCCTACAGATGTGGGGTCCTGGGGCCAGAGTCTTCTGCCAGGACTTTCTGTATGTTCCCTAGCAGCCTCCAACTCTTTGCCTCACTTCTCTCACAGTCTCTGTTCCCATTGTTGTGCTGCTTTCAGACAGAGACAAGGACTGTTCCCAGTTTCTTGCATCCTTGGCTTCTCCTGGTCCTTGCTGAGCTTTCTATATTCCTCTTCCACTGCAAGTTTCTCTCCTCTCACGTCATTTGTTTCATGATGGGGTTGAATGCTGTGTAGTCCTCTGCTTCTGCTGTTGCTATCCAGGGATGCTCAGATCCCATTCTTACTCCTATTGTGATGAAGGAGAGCTAATTTCTTACAGTCACTACTAGGAAGAGAATACGCAATGTGTTAATTATTGGAACTGTTGTACCAATTTGATTTGAAACTGTCTCATTGCTATTTGTTTCTCAATAAAATTATGGAAAAAAAATTAATAAAATTTTTTTAAAAGTCACTACTGACACCTGCTTCCACTGTAGTCTGTAACTTTATTGGTGAAGTGCATCTGTCGGGGGGGGGGGTGCTGTGGGATGCCCTTCTGCTTTTGCCCTGGGTCTGGGGATGTCCCCAGGTTGCAAAATCCCATGCTGCAAGGATAGTTCATTTCACAAGATTCTCTAACCACAGGTCACAGGGGTGTGGCTAGCTGTTCCATTTACTGTACACCCCTATAGTCTTTAATCCTGCTCCTAGAAGTTGCAGGTACACAAAAAAAGGAAAGAAAGGGAAAGGAAGGGACAGGGAGGAAAGGGAAAGGAAGGAAAAGAAAAAACAAAAGAAAACTGGTCGATCTTGTGGAAGGGTGCAGTTCACGAACTCCCTTTTATGGGCAGAATTCACTGTTTGGCTGTAGCTTCTTCTGTTTGGAGGAAGGCAGAAGAAGCAGGGGACCTTATCTATCCTACAGAGCTTGATTTATTCTCACTATTTTAGTAGATCATTTTTATTATTATTATTTTATTTTAAGATTCAAGGTGTGCCAGGAAATCCTCTCAATTCGGTAAGCAGCAGCCAGGTATGCTAGCTGATCATATCTTATTAAGTCCTGTATATTTTCCCTGATCTATGAGTTTCTCACTTCACACTGATTTTGACTTTTGGGTGTATGTCTTCCCCTTTCTTCCAATTACCAGTGTTTTTAGTGGAAATTTCTCTAAGTGGCCTTGAGTAAGGCTCCTCTTCTATTCAGCCATTCTGTCTCAACTCTGGCATTTCTGTAAGGATGCAAAGCAAACATGCTTGACAAAGTAAAAGACTAAAATGGATTTTGCAAAGAAATAAAAATCCAGGCCATAAAAATGTTAAGATATGATCATAACAACAAACCTATATTTTAGTCATGTGTCCTATGTTTTTATGCCAAATGACTTCCCCACAGAAAAGGTAAGACATACTACCACTTCCATAAAATATGACTTCCTAATTTTCACAGCAAGAGCTCTTAAATGTCTGATTCTCTATTGGATTTATAGAAGAAGCTTTATGAGCCTGTAAACAATTTTCTGATTCTAGAACTTCAGAGAAAATAGCAATAGTAGCAAGGGAAGCTTCCTTCACTGATTTCTGAGTCCCACAAACTTTGAAAAGCCCTCTAAATTCTTCAAATATCAACTAGGCTATTGGGTGGATAAATTAAAGAAAGGAATACTTTTCCCTAGCATTCCAGATGCAGGTATTCATTGGCACTATTATTAGTCAAAATCCCCCAGCTCAGTCATTGAATATCTTATTTTCCATTTTCCTAAATCAAAGGAAATATATTTCATGATGAATATTTTGTTATGTCGATGTCCATATTCAAGAATTCCAGGGATTAGGGGCTGGTGAGATGGCTCAGTGGTCTAAAGCACCTACTTAGAACAAACTTAGCAAAGCACAGGGACCGCGGTTCAATCCCCCAGCACCACATGCCAGCCAGCCCTGGCCCCTGGTGGGCTGAGCTGGCCACACACACACACACACACACACACACACACACACACACAAATAAATTTAAAAAAAAAAAGAATTCCAGGGATTATAAGTCACTCTTTATTCTCCATAGAAAGTACTCACAAGTGGATGGAGTCTGCCATGATATGTAGAGAAAAAAATTAAAAGTGGCTTATTTTGACAAATTGTTCCTCATCAGTGTCTTAAGATAGAGTGTTCATTCTTGTCCAGGATATCTGTATCTGAACTCTCCTCAATTATTCAAGAGCTCAGATGGTAAATCATGACTCCAGGAAAGCCTGTCCCATCAAAGAATATTGTAACCATCAGAATTGCTGTTTCTGAAGTAGTACTCAGAAGTAATTGCCTTTTAGTACAATTTATCATGAGAAAAAGATTTTGAGAAATATTCAGGAGATTATTCTTGTGATAGGTCCCTAAGGGAGTCATTCAATATGTGGAGTAGGAGGTTGGGATTTAGAGGAAAATAGTAAAGAACATGGAGAAAAAAATGAAGGAGAGAAACTGTGAGAAAGAAGAGTTGAACAGGTGGAGTGCATCTCATTTATTAAAATATATTCTTTCCCTTTGATAAAGTAGCATAAATGAAAACCTCCCAGTTTTCCTTAAGAGAATAAAATATTTTTCTTATCCTCAGTGTGTTGTGGAGATACTTCCTTGGGGTTATACTGAAATGCCAAAGAATCAATACTCAAAGAGAAGAAACAACCCAGAAGATCTAACAACAAAATAAGTAGTTTTGAAAAATAGACTAGGACTAGTGAATGTGTAGTCATACCTCCTGAAATAAACCAATGCTCCATTTCTAACTTTGTCTTTCACTTTTGATCAGTGGAGGCATGGAGAGTAAGCAGAAAAGAATTTCAAAAGCTCATAAGGGAGGCAATAATTTTGACTTCAAGGATCCAAAATTGGACTCAATATTGTTGAATTTGTCTTAGCGGGGCACTGACAGAGGGATGAGACTGAAATTACTGTATCTTAGAGGTAAAGAAGAAAGCATCAGAACAACAAAGTAATGAAGCAGAAGTCCCCATAATGGTCATGGAAACTGCTCAGCTACGATTGGACAGCTTAGAAAAGCACTCCTTCCCTAGATATCCTTTTTGAGAACCAAGGGAGCTGGAACACTTATTAAGGGCTGCCACAAGGACATAAATTTTCCGAGACATCTGTCCAATACCTTCCCTGAATTGACACAGCCTTGAGCGGGCACACTCAGCTAGACACAACAATTCAGAGTCAGGTACTTACGATCTATGGATACACACTGAAGTGTGAAGAGGAAGAGCATTGAATTGGCACTTGGTGGGGTCAGCTAGCATAGGACAGGGCTGAATATGAAGCAACAATTGCCCTCCTTCTGCTCTGTATCAAAACTCTCAGAGCACTTGACCTCTTATGTAGTACAAGCTATTTTATAGATACATCACTTCATATGACAGATACCATTAATCAGTAGTCAGTGGAATTTTACCATTGCCAAGGCTGCTTCTGTTCAACCTTTTAGTGAGTTACTAATGTGCAAGAGTGTTATGGTTTGTGTCTAGTTGTCATCCCAAAGCCTCATGCAGTCATGGGGTGAGGACTTCTAGAGTTTGTGTTAACTCATGATCCACTGGGATTATGTGTGATCCAAGGCTGGGATTATGGGTTTTAGTACTGCTGGGATTACCCATAGGTGGGTAAATACTGGGAAGTACCCAAAGGTGTGAGTACTTCCCCTACCCTGGGGCAGGTAATTTGCATTACAATGTAAGGTGGGAAGAGAATCTAGCTGCTTGAGCTGCTGCTACCCCTCCCTTGTGCTCTTGCTCTTTGCCACTGCCATGAAAGGTTGCTTTCTGCTATGTGCTGCTCAGCCTTGGACCCAGATGAGTATGGACTGAAACCTCCAGTAACTGTGAGCTAAATAAACCTTTCCTTCCTTCAATTTGAGTGTCGGGTATTTGTCCCAGCAACGAGAGAAGAGTAACCAAGACAAAGAGAAAGGAAAGCACCACTGGGTTTTTAGAGTGCAAACATTTATCTCTCATTTCTCAAGACATCTTTGCACTGATTAAGGACTGCCCCATGGGTACCATTCACAAAGGACCTAGATAGGCAGCATCTCCTTTATTCTCATCACAAGACTGTTTGTTGAATAGGATGTATTTTACTAGTGAGAAAGCAGCCTGAAAAGTTTTTGAAGTTTACATTGCTATGAAATATAAACTTGGCCTATGCTCTTCTGTCTTTATATCCTTGTGCCTTGCTACATTATAAGGCTACTGGAAATTCGAGGAAAATTTTAGTTTTTTTTTAAGACTGGAAAGTATATACTTGCACTATGATAAAAAATATATCCAAATAACAATACAGTGTAAAATGTTTCATTTTTACATAGCTGACACAACTGTCATGGTAATGCTCACATGCAAGGATGACATCTATTAATTTCTGTGACATGAAATTGATTCTAGACTCCTTACTACAATGCAGAGTATTAAACACAAATCTGTCCTGACTTTGCCCTAATGCTACATAGTAGTCAACTGAAGTCAACAGGATTGGAGACTTCTGTATTAGTGAATTTCAAAAACGTTTGAATGAAATCAAGGCTCCTGGGGGAAATCACACACTCCTAGGATGCACAACTCCTAGGACACATGCATAGAGAAAAGGTACCATTTTTATGTTTCTAAAATGGACTTTTTGTTTCTGATAAGTGCTACCTGCTGGGCTTTATGTGTGTCCTTACAGAAGTGCAAGTAGGTTCAGAAGTAAAAAATTTTTGTCAAAGAATGAAACATCCAGCATACCTTGGTTCATGAACACTTTTTTTTGTATTTAGGGCAGGGTGTACAGGTTGTACATGGTCTCACTGCATAGATCAGACTGGTAGTGATCCTCCTGTTTACAATCTCCCGAGTGCTGGGATTACAGGCACGCACCACCATGCTCAGTCTCAATCGCCATCTCAGTGCACCCCAGGGGTGAGGCTGGCACAGCAGAGCCAGGTAACAAACTCCCAGCCTCTGCATCTGCCTAAGCAGGTGCTTTAATTCACTGAGCTATTTGACTGGTCCTGTTCATGAACACTTCTATTTGCAAACAACTTGGTTCACAAACAAAAGTATTTGGCAAAATTTTGCTTCCATTCACAAACTCCACCTCAGATGACAAACAGTCACGGCCATCTTTCTCACATAAACACAAACACAGCCTTCTTCCTTAAAATTATAAAACAAAATATATTTGTAAACTGAGATACCACTGTATAAAGAAATAATGTGAATGACTTAAGTGTGCATCGACATGGAATTTTACAAATGAAGCAAACACTAATATTGAGCATTCTGAACAGAAATATGACATTGCCAGCACCCTAGAGCTCACCCTCTGCAATGTCATCACCTCCTCATACCTGAAGTTTGAGTGATTGATGCAACCCAGTCTAGTAACGTCATTCTGCTTAATACAGGCCAAGAATCTCTTATGCGAATCATTGTTATCATAAGTAGATTTAGCATTTAGCATTTTCAGATCTTAGAACATTTGTGTATGCTTAGTCATCTAGCCTAGAAATGGAATCCAATTCTATATTACAAAATTTGTTTCATATATACCTCATAGCCTAAAGACCACTTTATACAATATTTTTGATATGTTTCCATTTGACTGTCATAGGAGGTCAGATGTAGAATTTTCACTGTGGCTTGATGTTGGCACTCAAATGAATGTAATTTGGAGAATTTCAGATTTCAATTTTTGGATTTAGTATGTCTGCCATGCATAAACCATACACTATACACAGTGCCAATTTGGTAGGTTGAGCCTGTTTCTCCCTCCTTGATGAACATCTGAGTGTGAAGGGTATTGAGAAAAAGTGTCTAGTGGAGTAAAGAGGCTCTCAGATATGCATTCCAGTCCAGCTGCTGCTGGTCAGGGAACAATGCACACCTTGCTTTCATCAACTGATGACATCTGTGCCAGTCAGTGTACAGCAGAGCAGGACCAGTTGTTATCCCTACTTCACAAACTAACATGTTCAGCCTCCACCGACATCTGCTTTCCTGTCTATTCTTACTTTAGATACTTAAAGCAGTAACTTTCCAGTTTCATTCTGTATTGTAACCAATCTTGTCCTACTGAGACTTTCATTCCTCTACTGCAAAGTCATCCACAATTCCCTTAGTGGGACAGGCATCTTCTTTTTGTGGAAGAAAATCAATAGCAAGATCCTGCAAGACAGTTCTTCCCTGTTTACTAAGGCTAAAAGATTTTCAAAAAATCTATCATAATAAAGCCTGATGTGAGTCTTACTAGAAAAGAGCACCAACAATGACTTTATGAGTCACATTGTTCTCTTTGGATTTCCTCTGTCCCAATTCCCATCTGCCTCTGCCCTCTCATCTTAAACTTACCCATCTGCCCAAGATGTTGGGTGCTTCAGACTGACTAAGGAGAAAGAGATCAGTCAGAAACATAATAGAAAACCATATCAATATATTTCAAAATATGAATCCCATATGAACTAAGAATGTAATGTAAATTACATAGTGTAATTTTAGAATTCCCCCTAGCATTCTTGCATTTATTTAGAACTGCATATTATAATAAAACACCTCTAATTTACTTGCTCCAAAAGCATTGAATTAAGAAGGCTTGAGGGGAAAAATAACTAGCTGACATTTATATGTATATGATCCTTGCTAGTTTAAAGATGTTTTCAGATAAATTGTCTCATTTTTCTCTCACTAATGAAGTCAGGTAGTATTGTGCTCATTTGGAGGCCTTGGAAGGCTAACCTACTGCCACCAGCTTATGGTGGTACAGTGAGATCAAAAATGAAACTTCTATTTTAAAAGAAAGAAGCTCCTACTTAACTCTCAGAGCAAAAACCAAAGTTAAGAGAGGTTGGGCTAGATTCCTGGTCCTGAGAGAAATGAACTCTGTAAACCACTTTTGTCAGAAACATAAATCAGACAGATTCCAGCTTTTTTGAGAAACTCTGAACACTGGTAAGGCTAGCTCTTTCTACTCTGAAGAATACTTCAATCTTTACTCCCCTTTGGGGAGTGTAGACATGAACCCAAACAACTTAACAGCATGTTAGGAGATGTAGTGAGTGCAGAAATCAGAGAAAAGACAGATGATGAAATATAAGTAAACAGAAGTGAAAATTATATTTTATTTTCCTTTATGCACTCATTTTTAAGTTTTCTATCATGCTGCCTTCAAGTATCTGTAAAATCTCATCCACAGCATTTTGGAAATTGTGCTTCAGGAAATCATTTCTGTCTACAGCTCATGGAAAAACAGACCAAGGGGAATAATCATAATGCAAACAAGATCACTGACCTGCAGGAGAAAGGGCAGGGGCTGAGCACCATCAGGCAGGACAGCAACGATCTGAGGGCCCAGGGGTGAGGAGAACCCACAAAGGCTTTCAATTATTCATCACTGGACAGTGAAGGAGAGGGGTCCCTGCACTGCAAATCAATGTGGTGCAGAATAAATCATAATTTTTCAATAACTCTGCATCATTTGTGTTTGCCATAAGTAAGTTTAAATCACAGTTACTATAGCTATATGCTATCTTCTTCATAGACATACTTTAAAGTATAATTTTTAAATACTATTATAATGTCCCCAAAGATAAGTTGGGCTGTCTCTCTTCTGTTCTCCTGCCCCCCTCCACCACCACCACCCCCCACTGGGCTCTCAGGAATAATTTCTTAGTGAAGCGCCTGTTTCACGCTGAGCCACAAGATGTCAGGCTAAGCTCACTCTGCTCAGATTTTCCAGGCTTCTGAAACAACTGCTTCCCTTTTATAACCAAGAAAATTCTGAAGACCTCAAGAGTTTCAGGACCAGATACAGAGATCATCAAACTCACTTGCCCCAGAGTTTTTCAATTCAGTTTCTTGCCATATTTGGGAGAGAATCCTCAAAATAGCACAAACTGGCTCCCACTGGCAGGACATTACCAGAAGCTCTGTATCCCAAACATGATGTGCAAACATAGGTTCCATTATCCCTGCATCCACTTCTGCTGTCCTATCTTTTCTCTCCTTCCTCAGTTAGGCTCTGGACAGACAAACATGCTTACATTGTTTGTGAGATGCCTGTCTGGGAATGACGTCCACCTTGCCTGTTCTTAGGCATTCTTAGTCTTTCTGAATGCTTCTTTCAGAAATATCAACACTTAGCTTTGCACATAAATAAAGTCTTTATGTAGGCTCTTGCTTCACTACACTGAAGCAAGCATTGTCCTATAAATACTCCCACTTTCTCAATTATTTTATGGGCTTGGACGGCACACTGGGATGACCTTCAAGGACAGGAGAGATTGGTGTGTTTCCCCCTGGCAGGCCCAGTGCAGGGCCTACACCCAGAAGTTTAGAAGGTGGATATTTAACTCAGTGTTTAGTATCAACACATTGTTTTCAATATGGGACCAACCAAAACAAATGCCCTTTTCAACATCTTCTAAATTTTACATTGACACCAACTATTAAAGTGAATTTTATGTGTGGAACTGAGTACAGTATAAGTACTAAGAAGGAAAAGTTTAACAAGCTTTAAGAACTATATTCCATCTAATGCTCATAACTTTGCAATAAAGTACTATCACCCTCACTTATAATTGGATACAAATGGAACAAAGCTGAATCTTTCCTTGATTTATAAAGCGTTCTGTTTCTGAGAAATGTAGTGCATCTTCAAATTGTGTAAAAATCCTCTGTGTGGATATGACAGAAGAATTAGATTCTAAAGCAGACTCTATAGCTAAGGATTAAAGCCCAGGTGCTAAAGCAAGACTGAAATAATAATCACCCAGCCCTTGGCTCACCTCAGCTAATCCTTAAAACCTGGTCTCCTACATTTGTAGATGGGTCAGCCTGATCTCCTTCATCGGTGTGTCTCCTCCAGCCTCTCAAGCTGGAGATTTCTCCACTTTTATCTTACTTTTCTTTGCTAAGGTCCAGTCTGATCATTGTCAGCTGCTCAAGATGTCTTTTATCATTTTCTCCTGCTTTTAACCAAAGCTTTTCCCTCAAATTCAAGCTTTAGTTTTAATTTCTACTTCTACTAAAGCAAAGACCTAGTCTTACTAGGGACATATTAATCACCTAAAATTTGTATCATTTCTTTATAACAAGTACATTCAAAATTCTTCCTACTATGTATTTGGATATAAATAAATGTGTACAATTAATATTCATGAATCAAACTAATAAGTATTTTTAAATATTAAAAAAGAGACATCCTAAAACAAAGAAGCAGTCCATTTCTAAATGGGTTCTGGAGAATGCCTTTTTGTAAAAATGGTGTCACAGATGATTACAAAATAAACTGAGTCCTGTGGATGAGATTATGAAGCTATAAGATGAGAGATAGGAGGACACTGAGGTGACAAACAGCATAAAAAGCAAGATGCCCTGATAAGATTGGGGAATGGCTATGTATAAACTAGGCTGAATGGAAAGTAGAGTATATGGAAATTCCATACCAGACATTGTGAGATAAAATTAGAAATTTAAATAAGAATCATATAGAGAGCCTTCACATTAGGTTAAGTTGTATCTAGTAAAATATTGGAAATATGAGAGGTAAATATTATTTCAGTGGAGTTGTATCTTAGATAAGAGAAGTTCATGATTCTTAAAATTAGCATCAATAATGAAGTATGTTGCATTTACTTCTCATACTGAGGTGTAACACAGGGCTTACTGAAATGTGACCTTCCATCTCTTCCATAGTTAAAGCTCAGATTTTTTAAAATGACAGCATATGACTGTAGGCAATTAATTTAGGAAGCAAAATTAAAATTACTCATCATTTCTTGCCCATGTAAGCTCTGGGTATGTATTTATAGTTACCTGTTTGTGAGGACAGAATTGTACTTCATATTCAAAACCAAGATAAGAGATCTGTAGAATAAATCATTCTGGTGACTTGCATGGGGAATAAAAAGGAGCTAATAATTGAAAGTCCACTTGAAAAGTAAAATACAGTTTTGTGCCACATACAACTCATGTATATCTTTCCTAGAAGATAAGCCAAGATGTAACTTGGTGGAGTGCTTTTCAGTGATAAGCAGAAGAGGGCTTTGTGGGAGAGGTAGTGCTTGTGCAGAGATGATTGAGTGCAAAGCATCACACAGGCCAGAAATCCTTGAGATAAATTATGATAATCTGGGTCTCCCAAGGTCCTCACTCCAGATATTTGTTAATTCTCTGAATATATTCTACCTAAAGAGGTACAATTTGGTTACTAAAAATAAATTAAATGATTCAATGGCCAAGTAAATCCCTGCCAGGATCTATAAGTAACTAATATGCAAAGTTAATTTGATCCATATTGATGTTAAATGTTATTGTGTTATACTAAATGGGACAATAGTAAATTTCAAAATATCATGTATTGTAAGAATTGATTTTGGTAAGAAACAAAAGACAAAGGGCAAAATCTTCAAATATTAGACAAGGAAAATAGGGAGATAGTATATTAGAAAGATAATAATATTGTTCTTCTTTGAAAGGAGAAATATGGCAGATATGTGTATGAAGCATATGGCAACTTCTGTAAGGAAAAGTTTAGAAAATGCATGGACTATAAAAGAACATTCAGAATAGATCAGTTAGCATACATAGATGGTTAGGTGGGTGGAGGGATAGACAGATGGAGGAGTATGTGAAGAAGTGGACAGATTGGTGAAAAGAAGAAGGAAAAGAAAGAGAAGAAGGAAATTACTATCATTCAGAAGTTTGAAGATATCCTTTGATTATTTTTCTAAATTCTGATATTTTCAATAATTCACTGAAAAATTATTTTCTTCTCTTTCTCATGAGTGTTCTCATATTTTATGATTAAAGACTCAATGTATTTTTATTTTAAAGCCATCCAGGCTTTGGAAAATGTCTTCACAGTGCTCCTGAGATGATTTAATTCCCTTTATTTTCTTTAATGTATCTCCTCTGGCAATGCCACTCATTTCCTATTGAATATACTGGATAGATCCTATATGCTTTTTACATTTCTCCAAAATTTTCTTACTCCTTTCTTGGTGCTGTACGTTTTGTGTGTGTGTGTGTGTGTGTGTGTGTGTGTGTGTGTGTGTGTGTGTGTGTATTTTTAGGGAAGGATCTATAGGGTG
>NW_004524636.1:12033753-12035325 GCF_000260255.1 Octodon degus
GACTTTCCAGCAATGCTGAAACTGTTGGAATTTGGCAACTCTTATAGATTAACTAAAATGCCTTTCACATAAATAAATGAGCATGAGTTCTTGGGGGTCCAGGGGTGGAATGTTATGATTTTTTGTGTATTTGTCCCCACAAAGCCTCATTCAGTCACTTGGGCATGGTTCTAGAGTTTATGATTCATTCATGATCCAAGGCTGGGATTATGGGTCTAAGTACTGCTGGGATTGTGGGTGTGAGTACACCTGGGCTGTGGCAGATAAGGGAGATAGACTTCCTCTCTATAGCTATTGCTGCTGCTACTCCTCTTTTTGCACCTTTCTCTTTGCCACTGCCATGAATGGTTGCTCTGTGCCATGTTCCATTCTTCCTTGGAGCCAGCAGAGTATGGACTGAAACCTCCATTAACTGTGAGCTAAATACACCTTTCCTTTCCTAATTTTTAGTTTCAGGTAATTGTCCCAGCAACAAGAGAAGAGTAACTAATACAGAGAGTTTTACTCTAGTTCAGTAGATTCAATCCATGGCCATCTGGCTGCAAGACAGAAATATCGTGACAGAAGGACATGGCAGAGAAAAGTTGCTCAGTTTATGGCAAAAGTAGTGCAGGAAAGCAGAGATAAAGGACCAACAATGAGAGATATCACCCAAGGTCATGTTTCTATGACCAGACATACTCAGAAGTATGCTAGTAGTCCCACAGACCTCAACATTTTGGGCATCAGGGACCAATTTTATGGAAGATAATTTTTCACAGACTGGGGCTGGCAAGACATTTTGACCATGACTCAAGCTCATCACATTTATTATGTACTTTATTTCTACTGTTATCATATTGTAATATATAATGAAGTCATTACGCAACTCACCATAATGCAGAATCAATGAGATACCTGAGCTTGTTTTCCTACAATAATCCCAACCAGGATGATGGAAAAGACTGCCACTTGAAGTGTGTCTCATATGTCAAGTGTACTCTGCAAAATTGTTTTGGTCACTGTCACTGCAGAAAACTCAGTTTCACAATCTTTACTCTCAAATCAATGACACAGAAGAAATGGTCAAGTTCTTAGATGGTACAAACTACCAAAACTAAAAAGTTATGATTTCCTCCTTTAATTTCAATTTGAACAAGGATTGCCATTTTTTCTCAAGTATCTTCAAGTTTCTCATTAGATTATTTATTTAAATGTGCTCTATTTTCCTATGTAACCATTTGTTACAAATGAACTTCGTTCTTATATCTGCTTTCATTGTCTGCCAGAGATTCCTAGTATGTTGTACAGGCATTGTTATTGTCTTCCAGAAATTATTTAATTTCTTTCTTGGTCTTTTTCTGTGAACCACTGGTCATTCAGGAATGTACAATTAGGTTTTCAGATATTTCTACATTTTCTGTGGTTGATTTCTGTTTTTATTGCACAGTTGCCTTGTTGTAAACGAGGGATGGCAATTCTTTTATATTTACACAATCAGGATTTGTGAACTAATTTGTGATATATTTTGGAGAAAATACCATGTGCTGCATAAAATAATGTATACTTTGTTGCAAAAATAAAAAAATAAAA
>NW_004524636.1:12035425-12040728 GCF_000260255.1 Octodon degus
GTCTCACTACTAGATTGGACTTACAGTGATCTGCCTGTTTACAGCCTCCCAAGAGCAGGGATTACAGGCACGTGCCACCACACCCAGTCTCAATTGCCACCTCAGCATGCAACTGGGGACCGCCATGGCACTGCCTGGGATTGAACCCCTGGCCCCTGTACCTGCTTGCAGCTGCTTTAATCCACTGAGCTATTTGGCTGGACCAGTGCTGTACATTTTGATAGTTCATTTTTAATTAAAAGTATTCTTTTAATTAAAGGCACTGTGTTCCTTTTCAAAACATCTTGCATTGGGGCATCATATTTTCTTAAATTCCTATCTCTAAGTGGTCTTCTATGCTTTGAATTATGTCTGTATCTGTGTTAGTTATACTAAAACCATTAGAAGCCAAGGTATTATAATTGGGATTAGAAGACAAGAGAAATCCGTGTACTTCTGAAAGATGGTGAAAAGGATTACTGACACAGAGTATTAGTTTGCTTTGCCATTGTTAGAACACAGTACTTGATACCCACAACTTAAATATGGAGAGTGTTATGGCTTGTGTGTATTTGTTCCCCCAAAGCCTTATGCAGTCACTTGGGCATGGTTCTATAGTTTGTGATTTATTCATGATACAAGCCTGGGATTATGGGTCTGAGTACTGCTGGGATTATGAATGTGAGTGCTACACCCAGCCTGGGGAAAATAAAGGAGACAGACTTGTTCTCTGTAGCCATGGTTGCTACTGTTCCTCTTTTTGCCCTCTGCTCTTCTCCACTACCATGAATGGTTGCTCTGTGCCATGTCCCACTCTGCCGTGGAGCCAGCAGAGTATGAACTGAAACCTCCACTAACGGTGAGCTAGCTAAACCATTCCTTTCCTATTTTTGAATGTCAAGTATTTATCCCAGCAACATGAGAAGAATAACTAGACAGAATTTGGTACCAGAGAAGTGGGGTCATTGCTGTGGCTAAACCTGACCATGTGGAGTAAAAGCTTTGGGGAGTTGCTTATGGAAAGAGATAAGAAAAGTTCAGAAGCAACCAGGCGGATGATAGTAATATGTCATACTAAAACAATGCTTGAAATACCTGTCATTTTGGTCTTCTAAATTAGTACTGCTTCTAATGTCATATCAATTATTGCTATCCTCTCTTTAAATTAAATGTTTGTCCTGCTTCAGCAGAGTGCAGCAGCTGGGTCTAGATCCCCAGCATGCCAAGCCAGTCCTGCCCTGGGGCACACTGAGACAGCATTTGAGGCTGGGCATGGTGGCACACATCTGCAAGCCCAGTGCTTGGGAAGCTGTAAACAGGAGACTCACTATGAGTCCAGTCTACATAATGCGACCCTGTAGACCTTTCCCTAAATACAGAAAAATAAATAAATATAGTATATGTTTGTTAATAAAAAAAGATGTAATAAAAAAATGAGAGACAAGAAAAAAAGTCATATGATTGTCCTGCTACACTGTTGCATATGGATTGATTTCCAAATTTCTGTGGAAAAATGTGTAATTGTTTTTTCACATTCTATAGGGATTTAAATTTTAGAATATCTATGGTCGTTGGGAAACAAATATTCCATTTTATGTCTAAGATGTTCAATATTCACAATGATAGTGATGTTAAACTTAACTGCCTCTGGTACAGGGTGATAAGATCATTCAGCTTCTCTTCTGAATGCTTAAAAACTAAAGTTTGCAAACAAAAATTAGAGAAATAGAGGGGCTCAAAGGTTAGCCAATATTTTTGCCCTAGCCCTTCAGGGTCACTGAGGACTCAGGACATAAGAGAACCTCTGCTGTGATATCCTGTAACCCAGTAGTGTTCCAAATTTTATGACCAAGGAAATTATGGGGCCACAGAGGAAAATGGTCAATAGTGTGCCTAAGGAGAGTCAGCTAGAGAGAAAAAAATTCTCTCAGGCTTTCACAGAGAGCAAATTGGCCAAGCAATGGCTGTGACTTATCCATATGGCTGACACTGACAAAAGATCTACAAGGTGCTGTACATGGTTCTAGGGGAACCATAAGGGGATATCACTGACCTTGTCAGATAGCAAAAGTTACATTTTTAGTAACACAGGTCTTGCTTTAACATGTCCTTAACCATCCAGCAGAAAAGTATAACCATAAGGCACAAAAAGGAATTCGATATTAATATGCTGAGCTATAAAAGGCTTGAGTCAATAACTTCTGACAATTGCCAGTTGTACTGATAACCCACTACTTTTATGGACTATTGGACTATATTGGGTTGTTTTGCTGAATTCAAGTACCTACAATCTTTGGACTGGCTTCAAGTATGAAAAGGTCCTTTAAAGACTTCTCCAAATATACCTTCTCTAACTGCAGTGGAATACCCATCATGACAAAAAAGGGGGGGCTATATATTGGGAGCCATGAAGCTAGGATATCGATCAAATGTGTGTAGGTGGGACTAGGCCTCAGTGCTAAAGCAAACAAATTACCTCATTCCTGAGATAAACATCCTGTCTGGTTAAGGTCAGCTATTAGTCACTAGGCAACCTAGTTTCACGTGTTACTAACTTTGAAAAAGTATAAAGGACTGTTTTGTTGGAAAAAAAAAATATATATATAATAGGATAGATATACAGCTACTTTCTCTTAGTTCATTGAGAAGAGAGGTTTGTACTAATATTGTTTAGAGAAAGATATCATGTCTACATCTTGTCCTCTTAATAACTACTATGAAGACAACAATATGCGATGTATTAATTGTTGTAATGATCCTACTAACTTGCCTTGAAACTATTTCATTGCTATTTTACTTTTTTCTCATTAAAATGAATTTTAAAAATCTAATTAAATTTTTAAAAAATCTTGGAAGCAATCAATGTGCTCATCAACTAAGGAATAGATAAAGAATATGTCATATTTTTACATCATAGAATATTATCCAGCTATAAAAGGATAAATTTGAGGCTTTTATCAGTAAATGGGTGTAACTAGAGACTTAAGTGAAATAAATGAGAACCACATGTGTAAACATCATATTGTCTCCTTAGTATGGGAACATGAAAGAAAAAAATAAAATGTGAAGGGTACAATAGATACTGGGAAAAGGGAATGAACCTGCCCAGAAAGAATATATATAAATAACTATACATGTGTGTGTGTGTGTGTGTGTGTGTGTGTGTGTGTGTGTGTGTGCAGGATGATTTGTAAAACTGTACTGTGGATTTGTGCTAGTCTATGGAAAGGAGCAGTTTTTGCTTAATTTATTTTGCATGCTTTTTTCAATTTTTATACCTTTAATCTTCTTAATTTCTTATATATTTATTTTTTTCTTTCTTCTTCCAATTTTTCATGCATATATCTGATAATACACACAGAATTCAAGGACAATCCTATGCAATACAACAAATACTGAGAAATTCATATTATTTTGCTTAGTGTAATTCTGTATCATTTGTAATTTTCTGTTTTAATACTATTTCATACTCTCTTTAAAAAAATTTTTCTGCAAAAAAATAAGTAAATAATTTTTTTAAATAACACATTTTATATACAAATGTAAAAAAGAAAAAAAGAATGGTTCAGAGATGTCACCTACAAGAGAAGCATTGGAACAGCTTCAGCTGTTCTGTATGGCAGATTCTGGTCAGAGCTCAGACCAGAAGACTGATAGAAATCCTGCCTGTCAAAACCAGTCTATGGACGTTTCTGCTGTAAAGAAGGACTATACTGGTTCTTGGACTCCAGATGATTTGTGTTATGGTGTGGAAGAATGTTTGCCTGCATTTTGCTTGTGTCCAGAGACTTTGTCTGAGACTGAAATTAAGCATAGTGGACTGATTAATCTTTCAAAAGAAATCTCAAAGCAGTCAAATATTGAGGGAATGGCATGGCTATTGTTGGGGGCTTTTAGTCAGATTTATGTTGAGAATCAAGAGCAAAGATCCCAGCAGGATGAAAATGTGAGTTTGGTGAGAAAGGAAGCTCCAATAAAGCCATGGAATGCAAACATGGAGCTGAGAGGGTCTCCTTTTAGGAGAAGGAACAACAAAATGGAAAAGATGACCTGAGGACATCACAGGAGGTGGCAGGTCTCCACCCTTTGCAGCCTCAGAATTGCAAAGGTGGGGGACTTTGCCTCGAGAGGAAAAAGCTGCAGAGCACCATGTTCCAGAATGGCAGCAGTGGCAACACCAGATTCTAGAATGGTGCTAGCATGGAGAATTTATTCCTCAGAATCAGAGTGAGTGCTCAGCGATCCAGGCACTTGACCCCTACAGCCAAGAGAGAAGAAAGCCTGACTACTTCCAGCTGGCAACAGACCTTGGTACCATCCACATGGTGCTGATTTTAGGTGCAATCAGAATATGAGTTGTAGGATCTAAAAGGCTTCCACCTAGATTTCAGAAGAAGGCCTGGGAGGCCAGGCAGTATGCCCCTGAGAGGGCAGTGTGCAAAGCTGTGAGTGAGAGGCCTATTCAGTGGAAACCCTGGAAGTTTGGAAAATTCAGGAACATGGATCAGCTAAGGGAAACTGCAAGGAAGGAGCAAAACTGGCCTAAGAGAGAAGCCGTGGGAGCTACCAGCAGATGTGCCATAGGGGTGTATCCATGCAAGGCTTTTGGAGCTCACAACTCATTATAGTTTGCTTCAGCTGTTTCACCAGAAACTACAGGACTTAATGTTTTCTCTTCTGGATTTTGGACTTTTTTTGGTCCCAGTGGTTTGTATCCTGCTGTGTATACCTTTTGGATCTATAGTTTATTTTGTGCCATTGAACGTTGGAGGTGTTTAACTTGGCATTTTTGATAGTTTCTGGCCCTAATATAAATTGCAGATCTATTATGGTGGTTGTCTAATATGGCTGAAGCCCTTAAAACAGCCTATCTTCCCAGAGACTACCTCCCTGCTTCTTCTCCAACTCAGCCCAGGGTGCAATTTCCTTTCATCTTTCCCCCTACATCAGGGAAGACCCTCAATCAGTTCCTCAGTTGTTTCTAAACATCCCGCTCAAACTTCATTCCTAGAAAAAGTCCTTTAAAAATCCCAGCTTTCTTTTTCTCAGGCCGGAGGATCTACTTAACCCATCTGCCCTTGTTCCTCTTCACGTTTTTAATAAAGGCTTCTTTTATTTTTCCTATTTCTTTATTGCATGTCCGAAAGACCTGTCAATTTTTACAGGGGCTCACGGCTAAGAGTTTGCCTTGGATCTTTTTTTTTTTTTTTCTACAGTTTTATTGATAAACATATACCAATGAGACAGTTTCAAATCAAATCGGAAGTACAGTTTCAACAAATAATACACTGCATATATTCTTCTTAGTGGTTAATTGCTGTACA
>NW_004524636.1:12045900-12050087 GCF_000260255.1 Octodon degus
TTCACAAAGATTAGGATGCTTGAATGGAGCTGATTTTTTCAGTGCTTTTTTCATCATTCGAAGAGATTTTTTTTAAGCAAACATATGGAGATTTGAAATTGCCACAGACATACTTTTAAGGTCATGATTATTTACAATCTCAAGTTGTTGACTCTCTTCTGACACAGACAAGGTTTATACACCTGGATTATTCACAAATGGGTTGTGGATCCATTTCTTCCCAGCTCAGGGCTCTTTTGTAGTTGAGAAGTAATGCTTAAACTCTTTTGAAAGTTCAGATGTGTGATTATGCACTAGCTGGGAGAAAAAAAAAGACCATGGCTCATTCTCTATAAAAATTGTTGATAGTGTTTGAAATATGTCAAAAATCCTGATGTTCACTCATCACCTCCATAATTTCAGTTTAGCTTCAAATGCAGCACTTTATCTGCCAATTTGGACTTAGCTTTCACTCTCTTCTCAAATGACAAATTGAGCTTATTGAGCAGGTTGAATATGTCACACAAATGAGCGAGATTTGCAACCCACTCTGTGTCACTGGAATGTGCTGCCAATGGTGACTATTTTTTTAAGAATCTCTCAAGTAGTTCTCACAACTCAAAAACTCTAGCCAATGATCCACCTTTCAAAATGCATTTAACTTCTGTGTATAACAGAAGACACATGTATTGTGTCTGTCCCCGCACAGAGGTACATGAACAGACATGAGTTGAAGACTTGAACATTAGTGGCTGATACTTTTAATCATATCCAAAAAAACCCCAGTAAGCTCAAGTGAATTAATTTCTGTAGCCAGAAAAATATTCTTTGTGGATATCACAGTGTTTAGACTCATATTCAGAAGTGACATCTTTGACACAAGTAGTAAAACAGAAAGCCATCCACTCATGGAAGCTATTATGTCTATGCAGTAGTGACACAAGATAACCAATACAGTGTTCCTAATATGTAAGTGAAGATTTGAACAGTTCCTCAACTGTACTGTTGGTTGGCAACAAATTCACACATAACACTATGTAGCCCCTCCTGTAAAGTATATCACACAAAAATAAGCATTGTCACCTGTTGTCAACATGGACAAAATCATCAACCTGGACTGAAAACCACAGTGACTCATTAATCCTTTGCTGTCTTACCAATGTGTCCAGTTATGGGTCCACTTGAATTCACAATTTCATAATAAATGTCAGGGTCAACTCTTCACCAATGGCAAAGGGCTTCTTAGCTTTAATAATTTGGTTACAGTGAGAAATGTTGCTCTTGGTGTACACCCAGTTGATACAGTGGAGCCCTTTCATACTTGCTTCTGTTTTCCATCTCCATAATTAAAAAAAAAAAAAGGTTTTTTCTTGTAATGTAGGATGTTGTTCTCCACACAATAAACCAGCATTGAAGGTTTCATGACTTAGTTGGATAGCCGTTTGTAACATAATAGACAAAGTGAGCTTAGGGAATGTGCAGTGAAACTCATTTAAGTGTTATTAAGTGCTATTTTCATTTAAATGCAACTTTCTTTGCATTGACAATCTTAGAGTCTTCTGCTTTCATCAATAGGTCTTCTCCCTTTTCAAAGTCTCTTATAACACTTGCTTTTATGCTATTTTGGGTTGAATTAGCTTATGGGTTTATCAGAACTATGACTGAGACAAGGGCACAGTACAGGCAAGAGGCTTGGATAGAGACAGTCAATAATATAATGTGTAAGCCATGCATGAACTAAAATAAATGTCAGATACTGACTTACAGCCTGCCACCAGATTCAGAATAATAGTCACATGCCATGTACTGACAGGGATTTCATATGAATCTGAAAAAAAACCTGTCTTACCATAGTCTCTGTGGGGACAAATGTCTCTGCTGATGTTAGTCTGTATTTGAGGTGCCCCCCAGCTGTAGCATCACTGCCTCAGCTCCATCTCTGATCATCAGGCACTGCATTTTCCTAAGAAGAGATCAGCCTTGATCTCTTGCATGAATAGTTTACTATAGGGTTCCTACTCATATGAGACCTAATGCCACCACTGGTCCAAGATAAAAATGAGCTCAGACAGCCATGCAAGGAAAGAGGAAAGTCTATAAATACATATCAACCTTTGTTTGCTCTCTTTTGACTCATCTCCTGGTAAATGGCCCTATTCCTTTTATTCATTAATTAATTTTATTGTTATATTTTAGATATACATAATGATATTCATAAATAACTGGTGTTTATACCTGATGTATCTTGATTCTTCTTTTCATGCATTCCTTCCTTCAACCCCTATTCTCCCCCTTATTCACAAAAACTTGTTTTGACTACTTCCATCTATTCTATATTTTTCTTTCCCTTCCTTTTACTCTCTCCCACTCCCTAGTTCCCCTTCCCATTTAAATATTTTTTTACTATTCCTCAATATCTGTTATATATTCTGGCCCTATTTACCCTTTTGGTTTCTAATGCCAGAGAAACAATGTGAGATTTAAATGTGCATGTTGATTTATTTTTCTTAAAATTATATTCTCAAAGTGCATCCATTTACCTAGAAGTGTTTCAAGTTTATTCTTCTCCATAGCAGAGTAGTGCTACAATGTATATTAAAAATGACATCCTTATCCACTCACTGGTTGATGGGCATTTTGAATATTTCCAAAATATATGGATTCCAATATGTATATATTTCCAAATTAGCTATTACAAGCTACACTTCTATAAACATGAGGAGTGGGCCTTTATCACTGGAGTATGATGCTTTGACTTCTTTTGAGAAGATACAAAGAACAGGAATAGCTGGGTTTAGAAGGACATCCAATCCTAGTTTTGTAAGGAATCTCCCCACTGATTTCTACAGTCTACATTCCTACCAATGGTGGGGAAAAGTTGTGCTTTCCCCACAGCCCCTCCAGAACCTATTAGTGGTTGATCTCTTGATAACAGCCATTCTTTTTGAAGGGAGATGGAATCTTAATGTTGTTTTGATTTGCATTTGCCAAATGATCACTGAAGCTGACCATTTTTTCATATATTTATTTGACATTTCTACTTTTTTATCTGAGAGGTGCCTATTCATTTCAGATGCCAATATTTGTACTAGGTCTTTAAGTGTGGGAGTTGAATTTTTAATTCATTCTAGATATTACTCTTTTGTCTGAGGAACAACTGGTAAATTTTTTTCCACTCTACTTGTTGTCTTTTTACTCTGTTGGTGGTTTCCTTTTAAGCACAAATGCTTTTTATTTAATAAGAAGATGTCCTGGTTGTTGATTCTTTTTTTGATAGTTTTTGTGAAATCAGGGTTTTGGTCATAAAATCTTTGCTTACACCTTTGTCTTCAAGAGATCTACCTAGTCCATCTTCCAGTAGATTTAGAGAATTTGCTTTGATATTCAGATCTTTGATCCATTTCAATTTTATATTAGTGCATGGTGAGAGACAGAGATCTAGTTTTAATCTTTAGCATGTTAAAGCCAGTTTTTCCAGAACCATTTGCTAAAGAATTATCTTTCTTCCATTGAGTGTTTGGGGTTTTATTTCAAAGATAAAGTTGCTCAGGATGTTTTCAGTTGTTTCTGAATCTTCTAATGTGTTACGTTTGATCCTTTGTTTGTTTATTTATTGCAGTATCATGTTTACTTTTTTCATTCCAGTACCTTTATAGTATAGATATTTATAACATTTAACTGAGGTTTATTTTAGGTGGCTAGTGAAGACAATAATATCACCAGTGAATACCTGTAGTGATAATTTTCTTTTAGTATTTCACACCATCATCTTGCCTTGTAGATCCTTCCAAGATCTCAGATACGATTGTGAAAGGAAACTATACACCAAACATCATTTTTTGCTCTTAATATTATAATAAATGTTTTCTTTTTTGTCAAATCAAATTGTAGGACAGTTTCAATAATTAACACATTCCATACACTCTTCCTAGTGGTTAATTGCTGTACAAGATGAGGACATGATATTCTATTTACAAACACCATTAGAACAAATCACTCTATTCATAAAGAGAATGTAACTATATATCTATCCTAACTACTTTGAATACACAGATACAAAATGGACATTCATCTGCATACGGGTTTTTTTGTTAAGTTCCGTTATTTGAATATTATATGCGTGTAAACTCAGTTGCCGCTATGATGTCTCTTGGGTAGATGGTTGTTCAAAAAGAAGGGGGTCGGGTTGGGGAGATGGCTCAGTGGAA
>NW_004524636.1:12051255-12054415 GCF_000260255.1 Octodon degus
TATATATATATCACTACAAAATGGTCCTTCATTTATATCCCCCTTTTTTGTTTAGTTTTGCCAGAGCTGGGTATTCCATTGCCATTTAAATACTGTAAGTGCATGAATTCAGCAAAATAATCCAATATAGTCCAGTAGGCCATAATAGTGGGTTATCTGTAGGACTGGCAAATGTCAGAAGTTGCTTACTTGAGCCTTTTACATCTCAGCATATTAATATGGCTTTACATTTTATACATCATTTTTATACTTTTCTGCTGGATAGTTAAGACCAAGATAAAGCAAGACCTATACAACAAGAAATGTAACTTGTATCTGACAAGGTCAGTCAAATCCCCTCATGATTTATCCTGAAACCGTGTACAACATCTTGTAGATTTTTTGTCAGTATCATCCATCTGGATGAGTCATGGACATTGCTTGACCAATTTGCTCTCTGTGAAAACCTGAGAATGTTTTCTGTCTAGGTGACTCTCCTTAGGTGCATTATACATCACTGATCACTTCATCTTTAACTATTATACTTGATATATACTTAGTAGAAGCTCCTTATTAAACTGAGCAAGTTCCATTTCTGCTTTGCTGAGAGGTTGTTTTGCATTCTTTTTTTGTACTATGTAGTAAATTTTGTCAAGTAATTTTTCTGTATATATTTAGATAACCACATTTTTCTCCTAAAAGATATTAATGGAATGATTCATATTGATTTGTTCCTTGGCTTCAAATTGACATAACAATACTACCGATGATAGAATCTGATCTTTTATACTACCTTAGTCTTATTCTATTAATGTTGTATTGAGAGGTTTTGCATTTATGCTGATAAGATGATCCTGTACCTCACTTTCTTATGTCATTTTTGTTATATGTTATATCAAGGTTACTGTAATTTAAATAATTGTAATTATTTTCTTTTCTATACTCTGTAATAGATTCTTTCATTCTGGAACCTTTCAATCTAAAACATATCTATTGAGGACTAGTGAGATGGCTTAGTAGAATAAGCATTTCCCTGGCAAGTGCAAGGGCCTGAGTTCAATCCCCTGTTCTGCTAAATAATAATAATAATAATAATAATAATAATAATAATAATAATAAAATATACCTATTGGAATGCAGTGAAAATCTGGAGCTAGTATTTTCTGTGTGGGAAAATATTTAATTACAAATATAAGTATTTGGGGGATATTTTTTTCCATAAGACATGAACCTGTTTTTATTAATCATTCGTACAAAGTTTTATTCATACTTATTGGGAACCTTTGGCAGAGCAGGCAATCTGTTTGACACTGAAAATATTTTTTTTCATTTTTTTAAAGAGAGTACAAATTAGAATTAAAGCAGAACAATATTACAAGTGAAACAGAATTTCACTTAACAAAGTAATATGAATTTCACACTATTTGTTGAAATACATAGTATTGTTTTCCAACTAGTTATTCATATTACCAGATATATGCATGATATAGATATATACACATTCTCCCTTGATATTGAGCCTGTTATTATTGCTTACACTTTATTAGAAATTATTGATGTCAACTGAATTTTAAAATTAATAGCTACATATTATTTTACCTTCTATGCCTGATCATTTCTGTGCTATCGGCTTGTTTTCAATGGTAATATCTCCTTTCCTTGTGTATTGTGAATTTTGAACTGTAACGTTCTTGTTTTTATTTAGAATTTTGTCTGTGGAAATTTTGGAATGTGAGTCCAAACTTGAATTGTCTCCCAGTGAAGAAAAAGTCATTATTCTCTGCCAGATGTCCAAGCAAATTATCAAATGGCTCCCACCTGAGCTAAGGAATGTGCATGAAATTTTCCAGGTGGCAAAGGCAATGTGAAAAAGAACCAAAGCTTTGGTAAGAGTTATTTTATGAGTACACATTTCTTAGAAAACTCCATTCCCCCTCCATTCTTTACTACAGGATACGTATTTTTTTCACTGATATTGTATTCTGCAGAGAGAGGGTTTTTTTAGTTTATGTCATCTACAAGGGTGCCATGCTGAAGGATCAAAGCATAAAGCACAAGCTCTCCCAAAAGACTTTCACTGGGTGGTCTCTAAGGTTCATACTCCATTTCCTGTATCTCATATGGCCAATCAGAAGCTCAGTATCCATAAGACTCTTAGAAATTCCAATTGTAGTGTGTGCCTTGCTTGAAGGATTTTTATTGTAACTTCACTTGGACACTATGGTTTCCTTTTTTCAATACCAGCTCAGTGAATATTTAATAGCTTTAAAATATTTCATCTAATATTTTAATATTATCAATGGGAGGCCATTTGATGTGTCTAGTTAAACAAAAAAATCAAAAATCTTCTTTAAGCTTTACCTAATTTTTGGTGCTAAGAACTTTCTGTGATAATATAATATTCTACATCTGCAATGAACAATATGGAAGAACACTAGACACACATGGGTATTGAACACTTGGAATACCATTTCTTGGTAGGTTTTCTTTGTTTGTTTTTGAGATGAGGTCTTACTATGTAATGCAGAATAGCCTTGAACTCACTCATATTGCTCAGGCTGGTCTTGGACTCATAGGAACCCTCCTGCCTCAGCCTCCAGAAGGCTGGAATTATAGGTGTGCACCACCATGCCCAGCTGGAATACCACTTCTGATAAAACAAGTGAACATCTATTTATACTTAATATTAGTCAGCTAAATTTGAATAGCTACTCAAATTGGTAGGACATTAAGAAACAGCTCAAAAATAGACCCACAGATGGTATTTATCTAATGAGGATTAACTATAGAGATTGCATATAAACAAGAACATGAGCTTCTTGCATATGTGTTTCAGAATGAATCAAAGGAAAATAGTTTGAAGGAAATTTCCAGCCATTCCCATGAAGATGCTAACCTTTGGTCACACTGTTCTTTTCTCAAAGAAGAATTTCTGGATGTGTGGCGTTCATCTAGACATGTCACAACAAAGGATTTGTTACAGATTGTAGGATTGCATAAACCCAAAACAGCAGCAGGGTATCTGAAATGACATGAAATACTCTTCAAATGACTTCATGAGGATGAGCATTTGTTCCAGTGGTTTTGCTTCCCAGGCCTAATCAGCCAACTCTGGCTCAAACTAGAGTTCATACCAAAGTCCATAGGCACTCACATCCTGGTCCTCACCATGAAGACCCTC
>NW_004524636.1:12054595-12092503 GCF_000260255.1 Octodon degus
ATATATATATATCCTTTTAGGAATATACATGGATATTTCAACCATGCCTCTTTTTGGAATTCAGAGGATAGGCATGGTCATAGAAAAATAGCACTAGTTTTAGTGTCAGAAAAAAATGAGTTCTAATCCCAGCTCTGCCATTAGTCAGCTGCACCTGAGAGTCACACAAGTGTCCTAGCTGTAAGTTTCTCCAACCACAGAAGGGCAGTGTTAAACTCCATCAAAGTTGAAAATCCCTCCTGCATGCTCATGGGGAAGGTGAAGCTACTTAGAACAGCCACTTGTATACAAGAATGAGGTGCAGAAGATGGAAATTTCTTTTCTGTATCACTGAGTCCTCAAAACAGATCAATCCCAGTAAAAGAGAGCCAAGTATTAACAAGCAAATGAGGACCTAATAGTAGAAGTGGCATTAATTAAACACTTTGGAATACATTCTTGCTTCCAAATTATACAACTGATTATAGCCAATTGCACCTGGAGAGGTTCCTTATTGACGTGGAAAATCAGCATACATCTAGGAGTTCTGATGAGAGTTCAGTAGGACAAGAGCTCTGTCTCTTTTTGCTCCATCTAGAGCTTTTCAACATGGCCAAGATGGTGATAGTTTTGAAGTTCAGCATCATGATGGGCATCTTCCAACCACATTGGTCATTACTGCTCCTGTTTCTCATTGGTCCTCTGCCCTCCATCCTCAATGACTTGCTTTCTAATGCAAAGAAAACTGAAAGACTGAGTTCATGAGAGAGGTCATTTCCAAGGGCTTATGTCATTTTTCAGGACAATATTTTATTTCCTATAACATGTATTTTACTTTCATAAATAGACATCTCTTTCACCTAAAGAATGTCTTAGAAAACAGAAACTGCCTGGTAAGGTAGTACAGGCCTGTAATCCCAGCATTCAAGAGGCTGAGGCAAAAGGATTTCTTCAAGGACAAGGCCAGCTTGGGCTTCATAATGATTTCAGGACCAGCCTTAACTACATAGAAGACACTGTCTCAAAAACAAATAAAAAAAAGCCAGAAACAAAATGACAAGTTTATTTTAAGGCAGCATATCTGTTGCCTTTTTAAGTAATAGGCACTAAACTATGAATTTAATTATCAATTGATAATAAAGCATAATAAATAAATCCATAGTATCCAAAAGTCTGGAAATATAGACAAAATAATAAACTTATAATAGATTGTACAGATATGGAAATTGAATCTCAGTATGACAAAGACTTCAGAGTTGATAAGTAGCACATCAGATCCAGAATTCAAAACTGGATTTGTCTGCCTCCAAGATTATGTGGTTTGTCCCACATTAAACATAAGCATCTCAAATCAGAGACGCCTCCCTAGCACATTTCTATAATTTTTCTCACTGGAAACTTTAACAGGTCACAACATCAATGCCATCTTCCCATTGTGAGGGTGCTAGGATAAAATGCTCCAGGTTGTCTTAATGTATGATAGAGGAATTTAATTAAGCTTTGGTAATTTAATGTATTTTTTAAACAATCTTTACTTTTTCATTTATTTTCTAAAGGAATTTTCAGAAAATATATTTCAGAACATATTTCAAAAAGTAGTACATTTTATCCTGAATAAATCCCATGTATGATATACTTATCTTTATGCTGTGACATTAAATGTATGCTCAATCAAGTCTCTACTTAAAGCAGAAATCCAGTTATAGAGGATTGTCCTATCTAAGTTGTTCTTGCACTGTACATCATTGTGCCCTGGCCAATTATGATGATATATACTTAAACAATTTTTAAATGTTTGGGCTAAATGAGATCATATAATAAGCTACTTCAGTCTTTCTAGTTCAAAGATTAATATACAAAGGCCCATTCATTCATTCAGCACATACATGTTGTATGACTCCAGTGAGTGAAAAAAGGAAAAATTAGCTCAGAGAAGTCAAGTGAGAGCTCAGAAACACCCAAGGTGGATCTTGAATAATGATATTTGGCATAATGTTGGTGAGAAGGATTAGGATTTAAATGTAATTGTGCATAGCTAATATCAAGGTGTTGATGGCAAGATGCCCTGTGAATACAAAGTTAGTAACAAAGCAAAGAAGTCTGGAGGATGATTTTAAATATTAGAATTCAAATATTTCAAAGAAATATTTCAAATGTAAAGATCAGTTCCACCTAAGGTGGAAGGATTTGACTTGATGGGATAGTTCAGCATTTAAAGCAACACTGTCCATAAAAGGCAGAGTGTAGGGTGGCAAGATGTCCACTAGATATACAGTGGATTCACGAAACTCCAGCCTTGAGACAGTGAGTCATTTCTTCCCTGAGAAAAACCAGTTTCTTCCAGACTAACATCTTTCTCTCCTTTCCCATGCAAGTCAAACACAATGGCATGCCTACCAAACAGACACCATATTACAAATGACATCAGTTGTCCTTGGCAAATCCAAGATGTTAAAGAAAGAAAAAAAAATCATAGAAAGCTCTTTTCTATACTATGTCTTGCTAAGACAGCAAACCTGCAAACATGAACACTGAATAATGTGACAAAAATCCCCTACATTTGTCCCAGAAACACCTTGGGGCAGCATCACAGAACATGGTGACTACCAATATGTACCTTCAAGTATCTCCCTGGTTCTTCCAAGGGACTTCATTTTCCTGAGATGCATCTGGTCAGGTTTACAGGGTTTGGTAAGAACAACCACACAAATAGACTTAATAGAAACTTAGAGTAGTTCAAACCATGGCTTTGGTTCAAGCAAAATGGAACTGAGGCGTAGGTAAGGACAGTAAGGTAGATGACACTGAAATGCAGCCTTGACACTAAAGGGTGGATGGAGACACATACAAGAAAACTACTGTTACTACATTCTTAGTGTGACTTAGAGGGAATGATTAGCCAACAGCACTGAGGCCAGCAGACACAGAATTGGCACGTTCAGCACAAATGTTGCACCTTTGAGCTGTCTCAAGAGATGCTGACTGACTGTAGCACTGGGGCAATCTTGATGGTGCCTCAGGATTAGCCCTGAGTAAATTGGGCACTGGATGAAAGCTGAGGAATCCAAGTCCTCCAATGTCTCCTTTCCCAAGACAAGACTATTTACATGTACTGCTGAGAAACCTATAGATGCATTCCAAAACCACTCAGGAAGAACTTGAGCAAAGTTGCCTTTCTTGAAAATCACTGGAAGTGGAGCCAGAAAAATAAGGTTTCACCACTCTTGTCATGCGGTGTATTTATTGGCTTTATATTCTGATCGGACCTCTAAAAAACATACAGATTGGGTTTGAAAATGTGACTTTATTTTTTCCCCTTTAATATAATGTATTTGTCACATTCAACATTTAGTAAATTGCAAAATCTGGTTTCCACCCTCTGATCTTCCTGCAGCTGTTTCTGAATCTTCTCGCTAAACTTGTTATGCTTAAAAATCACCTTCTGTGAATACCACACTTACTACATCCATACAATCATTTAGGTGATGTAAATGTGTATTTAGATGGAGTGTGTTTATTCAGGCAGTCTGGCACAAACTGAAAATGTGGAACAAAAAACACAGCTGTTAGTTGTGGATTAACACGGTCTTCTTCCTCCAATTCAGGACACCTGTGGAGTTAGCAACCTAGCGAGGATCTGAGTCTCAGGTAGAGAGAGAAGTGTCGACTGGTTAGGGATTACCAACTAGGGATGTTCTGAATCTTAACGAAGTAAAATTAACAACTGATTAACGCTGTAGATGTACTCTCAACTGTATACTAATAGGCAGGGGATATTTTTTCTCATACTGCCAAATAAAAGTATGAGGGTCCTCCAATCACAGGGCGAGATCCTGGGCAAAGCACCTCAACCTCCCAGGCTCAGTTTTCTGACTCAGCAAATGAGAACAAACATATCTGCCTTCCTTGCAGAATTTTTATATTGTTATACAAAGTGGAAATTGAAAAGATAACATGTTTCTCTACCTTTGCACTTTACAACTACCTTTGCACTTTGCAGACAAATTATCAGATAAAATTTACGTCTTTCTTGGAAATGTGGCTTGCTCTTGGTCCAAAATATCATAATGCTGATTCCAAATTAATTTGTAGTAACTCCGTGGGAACAAAGACTTCTCCACAGCGTCTGCATGGGGTACTTCATGTGGTTGGGAGGAGAGGCGTTAGGTCAAATGTTCTCCGAAACCCTGGGCAACAGCTTCTGTTTATCTGACATCCGGGAACTTCATAATAAAGTATAACACATACCATAAATACTTGCCCGCTGGTTTAGAGGATAAAGAAGTGAAAATAACTTGTCAGCACTTTTTCATCTGAACAATAAACACTGAAAACGAATTGTAAGTTTAAAAAAAATCTTCTGCAAATGGGAAAGAAACCTAGAAATTGCACAGTGGAAGGGAGGGAAGAAGGATGGAAAAAGAATGAAGACATTCTATGTACACATACTAACTCCCCCGGATGAATGCAATCATTATGTACTGCACTAATGACAATAAGAATCTTTAAAAAGTTAAGATTTGTACATTTAAAAATTAAATATAGGCTAGTTTCCACATTCTATGCTATCACAAGAAAAAATAAAATAGTTGAGTTTGTGTCCATAGGCAGTGATTTTTTCCAATGTTTTAAAGATACTCCAAAGGCCAGCAGTATAGTTCAGTGGACTAAGTGCTTGGTTAAGTGAGTGTAGAGACCAGGGTTCGATCCCTGGCTCTACATGCCACTCTGGCCCCACCCCCGGGCAGGCATGCAGAGCTAGCAATGGAGTCCAGGCTTGGCGACACTCCTGTAATCCCATCACTTGGGAGGCAGAAATCAGGAGGATCACTACAGGTCTGGGCTGTGTAGTGAAACTCTGCAAATACACACACACACACACACACACACACACACACACACACACAAATCCTAAAAAAATAAAGATACTCCATCAGCCCCCTTGGCTAACTCTTAAGGTCCTTTTTCAGATACTAGGACAAGGGAACCTGAATCTTAGGATCAAAACCCAAGATAGATCCTTGGGCTCAGATACCGACTGCTTTTTGTGTTTGTTCACTTCTATTAGAACATGTGTACAGCACACAGTGATTCAATTCAACATGGGAAGTTGGTACATGGACATAACACACCTTAATTCTTTTTGCCCTCCCTTTCTTGGTCTCCTTCCCATTTGCAAAATATCTATCCCATTTTTCTCAATATTTTTCAACTTGTTTCCCTCTCTTCCATCCTCTCATTCCCTCCTACTCTTAATTCCCTTCCCATTTGAAAAAAGAGCTCCCTACCTCAGATTATCTATATTTAATTTGGCTCTTCACTTATACATCAGGTTTTTCATACAAGAACCTAATGTCAATGTATCCCAGAAGGGATTCCTCCACCCTCTGTACATCTCCAGTGCTATTGTTGGATAACCAAGCACACTTATCTCAGCTGTCATCAGGAAGCAGTGGTTGCAGAGCCCAAAGTCCATGGGAGTCTCACCCCTCCAGTAGAGCAAGTTGGACTGGTAAAACAGGGTCACAATTGTGGTATGTTACCAACCTTTCTGCATGCTGCTTCTAGCTTCTGCCCCACCTCTTTGGATGTAAACAGATGGAGTGATAGCATTTTACTCACTAAAACTGAAGTTTAGAAATTTGTAAATGTCACAAAGAAAGGGTTCTAATTCTTTTTTGCTTTATCCCACAAAATGACTATTGAACTACAATGGGAACATGTTTTAGTGAAAAGATCAAGGATGCTATGCGATTTTTTTTAAATATTTAAAAGTACTCCTCACATACACCAAAAATGCAATCTAAAATGTAAATACTCTTCACTGATTTATTTTGCAAGTATTTAGACCCTTCAAGAAACTACATAATATTTAAATAGCAATGGGATATCCATCTCTGACAAAACTAAACTCAAAAGGGGATACAAATGAAGGACCATTTTGTATCTGTATATACAAATTAGTTAGGATAGATATACAGCTATTTTCTCTTAATTCAATGAGAAGAAAGAGTTGTACTAATAGTGTTTGGACTGGATATCATGTCTGCATCTTGTACTACGAATGACCACTGCGAAGACAACAATATGCAATGTGTTGATTATTGAAACTGTCCTATTAATTGGTTTTGAAACTGTCTCATTGCTATGTTTCTCAATAAAAATAAAAAAGAAACTACATAAGTAGAATTGTTAGTAAAAATTTTATATGCCACTTGATATTAGATGAAATAGGCTTATTAGTAATAGTTTTCTGCTTAACACTTTGTCAGAGAATTTTGTGTTTAAATCCATGTGTATAAATACTTTGGGAAAATTCATGGACCATTAAAAAGCTACACACTCATATTAAATTCTTGTCAAAATTATACAATAACAGCAACTGTATAACACCATTAAGAAAGCATATTTAGTAACTTCCCCCCCCATTTATAGCCAAAGAATCCTGTTTGTGCAATGACTGCACAAACATGTATATTTTGTAGTATTTTTACAAAATAATTTTGTCTTGTCCCATTAGACTTCAGCTTCTTCTCACTTGCCATTCTCAAGCATTCCTCCAAGTCTGTCTTGAGCTCTAAAATCATTCATTCTCAGCCATTCTTGCCGAATGTTTCATTCTATGGATGTAACACCATTCTCCAGTCACTGCACTGTGGACAGACAGTTGTTGGGATGTGTCCAGTTGTTTCCTTCTGGATATTTCTTTGTGGCTGTTTAGTTTTCCAACATGAACACTGTTATGACCACTTTACATGTTGAATGCACACGTGGTTTGAGTCTTGGGGCTATTAATGACACGGAATATTCCCTCAAGCAAAATAGTTGGGGGATACATTTTTCCTTGAACTGCCCAGTATCTTCCATCTATCTTACAGCCATAAGCAGAATACAGCTTGTCTTGAACTCCTGTTCAAGCTTCGCACAACGACTGTTCCAGCCTCGGGCCCAGAACTGACAAGCACACATTAGGAGGCTTATTTTCTTAGACTATTTTTGTTTAGGCTCCTAATAAAACCAGGAGCCAATCAGCCAGCAACCATTCTCGTACTCTGGTTGATTGCAAGGTCATTTGTGAGTACTTTGATTTTGCTTCTTAGAAAATTATGTATTTACCTTTTAGAAAACTATTTATTTAAAAATGGCTTCAGAACAAGTATAAATTCCAACCCCTAAACATTTAAACAGGGGCCAGGGAGATATGGCTCAGTGGAATAAGTGCTTCCTTGGCAAGCACAAGGGTCTGAGTTCAATCCCCGCTTCTGCCGGAAAAAAAAAAAAAAAACATTTAAACAAAGTAGGTGACTGATTTGTCCTCAGAAATTCTTTCTTAAAATAACAACAATTGTTAGTGAAGACATGGCAAGTGTTCAAAGAAACCTCATGCAATGCTGCTGGAATAGAAAACACTGCAGACACTGTGGAAAGTAGTTTGGCAGTGCCTAAAAATGTTAAACAGAGTTATTCAAACGACTGCACCCCTACCTGTACATCTCTGGGACTATCAGGGTGAAAAAATAACTCAAACTGTTTCTCTTACTCTATGCTCACAACACTGGTCATTTCTGCAACCCAAAAAAGTGTGAGGACGTCAGAGCCCCTAGAAACTATACATTTCCTGAAAACCATTAAATTGTATATTTTAAGCGGATTGATTATACAGCACATGAATTATGTATCAATAATGCTGTTATAATGCATTCTTAGAAGCTTCAAAAACATTACAATCAAATGTGTACTGACATTGCATTCAAACAAGCTAAGGTGTCACTGATATATGTCTTACTTGTGTCTCATTTCTATAAGTTTTTCACTTTCCTGTGATTTCTCCATAACCATCATTTCACTAACATGGCAAGAAGTAGAAAGCAAATGAGTTGAAAATAAAATTTAAAAAGTTCTTGTGTGTTTGTAATGTTCGTATTTGATGCTGAGAGCTCATCTTCATCTTGCGCTAGATTCACAGATTACATAATCCATCCTGCCCTTAATTCTACTCACCTAGTGTGTTGACTCAAACAAGATATTCAAGAAAATGTTACAAAGCATCATGGTCACAAATTCAAAGCAGGAAAAAAGTGTCAAAGAAGTTGTGCCATCATAAAGAATTCAAGAATTCTTATGTACATAGTACAAAGTACTCAAGTGGGCTCCACCCACATTTCACTCGAAGGAAAGGTCACAGTTAAACACCTTGCACCTTAGTCTTTAAACAAATGAAAGGCTTGACAAAATTTGTTGAACTCTTCCTCAGGGTTAATGCATTTCACAATAAATGCATGATCTTCCATAGTAAAAGGAATTTTGCAAGATATTGGTCAGATGATAAAAATTCAATAGGCAGGAGGAATAATTTCAAGTATTTTTTTCTAGGAATGGTCCACCAGTGGTGGCTCAATCTTTAGATCAGCACTTGCATTTGCATGTAGCAAAAGGATCAATCTATCCTTCATGGGCATGTGCCCTGTAAGTACCCTTTCCTCCTGCATGATATAGGTTTTGTTTTGCATCTTCTTCCAGAATTGCCCTGTTGCACTGTAGTTGAACACATTGAGCAATGTACTTTTCTGTCTCCATGAATTCCAAGAATTTTTTTTGTAGGTTTGTGTAGCAGCCTTGTCAGAATTAGAGGACTCACTACGACTTATCATACTTCTGGATGCCACTTCTCTTGTGGAATTTATCAAACCACCTTCCACTGCCTTTCCATTTATGATTTGTTGTAATTGTACAGCTGCGTTTCTCACAGTAAGTCACTGTACAATTTCCTGGGTTTTTCACATATCATAGCTTCAGCAATGCTATCACCTGCCAGCTATTTCTCATTCAACCACACTAACAAAAGTTTTCCACCTCTTGCAGCACTTGTGTCCTTTATTTGGTTCACATCGTTACTCCTTGTGCTGTACCAGCTCCTTTGTTGACATCTTTATTCTTCAAAACAGTTGAGATCATTGACTTTGCCACTTGTACTCCAAAGGCAGATTAGTCACATGAATATCGTGCTCATGCTTTTCTACAATTCCCTCCTTCAATTCAGAACCTTCCTACCATTCTTGTTTGGCGCTTTCTGGTTGCTTCTTTTCATCTTTTCAAAGTTTCACTCAGTTATTAAATAACATCAAATCTTGCTCAATATTTACTTTGTGTTTTTGTATTGTATCAATCCTTAAAGCTACCACACTTGAATAGAACTCCACAATTACTTTTACTAAAGATAGTATGAATAAAGAGGCTGGAGATATGGTTCAGCAGCACCAGTGGTACCTGGCAAGTTCAAGGTCCTGAATTCAATTCCCAGTACAAAAAAAAAAAAAAATAGAAAGGAAAAGAAAAAGATAATACGAATATTAAAAAAGCTATCCCTAGGACCAGCCAGTTAGCTCAGCAGACTAAAGTGCCTGCTTAGGTAGAGTGCAGTGTCCAGGATTTGATTCCCAGTGTGCAGGGCCAGCTCCACCTCTGGGGCACACTGGCACAATGATTGTGACTGGACGTGGTAGTGTAAACCTATAATCCCAGCACTTGGGAGACTGAAAACAGGAGAATCACTATGAGTCTGATCTACATAGTGAGACCCTGTACACTTGTAGACCCTGTCCTAAATACATTTATAAAAAACTAACCCTGACTAAGCATACCAGTAGTACTTAATATCAAATTGTTGGTACACTACAATGATCTTGTGCACACGAAGCACACATTTCAATATAGCAAACAAAATATAAATGTTCAAGAGCGGGAGCATGTGGTTGGTATTGCCTCACAGTATCTATGTGATTACCTGGCTTGGCACCTAGGATTAAGGATAAATATTAAAATATACTTCTACTGTTTTGGGGTGTTCTCTTTACAGGTGCTCTTGTGCCCTTGTAAAAACAAATAAGTAAGTAAAAAAAAATAAGTAAAATGAGGAACAGAAGGAACTGCAGGGAAAAAAAGAAGTGTGAAGGATGAAAAGAAAGGAGGAAGAAAAAGTGAAAGAGAAAGAGAAGAAACAAAAATAACTTTAGAAAGGATGTAATTTGATGATTTAATCCCAGTGCCAAAAAAATAACATTTATATCTTCTACAGAATAATAGAGCTCAGTTAAAATAATACAATGTCTTCAACTTATCTTTCTAAGCAACACAAGGGAGTGAAACCAACAGTAATCAGTTCACCCTCTCAATATTGCCTAAGATAAAAAAGAAATAATCTGGCACCCATGTGACAAGTGTGGGACAGAGAGACTAGTGAAAAGTTTGTCCTGTTCTAATGACACAGGTTGGAAATGATGCAAAAATGTTCTGTGCCCTTGAGTCTGTCTTCTCATATGACGCAAAACCTTATCTCACTCCTCTACCACTCTTTGGGATGGAAAACAATGGAGACCCTCACATAAAAATCATGGTTGGGGAAGCCTTCTTATAATCTCTTCTGGAAGCTACATCATTCTGTGGGGGAAATACATCCAACAAAAGAGCTTAGAGCCAGGAAATGAGGCTCTGGCAATCAGCACTATCTTTTATTGTTTGATTGTTTGCCTGCTTGTTTGTGTCTAATGATCCAATAAATGGGCTTCTTTCCTAATTGTCAGATGTCAAAAAAAAGATGTTAATTTGCTCTAAGTGCAGAAAAGGGAGCCAAGACCCTCTGTTTAACATAAAGGGTTGTGACCAGCCAATACCTATTTGATATGAAAAGACACATTAACAAAAGAAAAACGCAATAAATTTATTTGATCATAGAATACACGACTCTTCTAAATGAAGACTCACAGACCCAGAGCAAAGTATGCATTTTTATACTAAACTTTTGTATTGCGCAGAGAAACCCAGTGAGACCTGTACATTTAGATTCTTCTTCTAGCAGCAGGACTTTCTTCCAGGTAAGGGGCAGGACCCTTTCTAAAATGGAAGTCTTCTAACCTACTTCAGCCAAGGTAACTCTGAGAAGTTCATCATGATTATCTCTAAAACAAAAATTCTGGGGACTATTACAGTACATGTACTGGCATTACATCTTACTTAAGAAAAGGGGTTTTTAGTATGTATGACCTTCCTTGGGGGTGTAGAGAGAGAGACAGAAGGAGAGACAGGAGAAGGTTAAAAAGGAACTTTATGTTGAAGCTCCCTATTATTTGGGGGTGTCTTTTTTTAAGCTCCAACCCAGGCAAATCACAAAGGTGAGCTTGGAAAGGGCTCATCCGGCTATAAATGGTTAATATTCTCCAACAGATCACGCTGTCGTAGATGATAACAGAAAGAAACAGAGCTCTGGTGATTTGTGCATGGAGGGAGCAAGAGTTAATAAGTAAACCAGAAGTGTTCTAGGACTGGGACACTGTATTTGCTTATCTTCCTCACAATACCTACATTAACAGACCCAAGCCACAGTATTATTTCCATTAGATATTCGTCTACCAAAACGACTGCGTCTCATTTTAAGGAGGGAAAAACTGAGACATAAAGAGGCCTTCCAATGTTAGGTAATAAAGATAATGCATTCATGAGGGGAAACTAAATATTTTGTTTCCTATTTTTCTCTCTTACTGTAATTCTTGATGGGTTAGAATTCCTTTTTATATCATTGATTGTAAATATTAGGTAAGTCGATATGTTTAAATGTGGGCTTTGAATCTTGTTGCTATTTATTATGCTAAACAACACATAAAATTTACCATTTTAACTTCTTTCAGGATGCAGTTCAGTGGCATTAAGTATATTGCTGTGTAACAGTCCCTCATCATAACTTTTTCTTCTACCCCAACTGAAATTCTGTACTACTAAACAGTAACTTTTCACTTCTTTGCCCCACTAGACCTTGGCAATCACTTCTGAATGTCATTTTACAACAAAATGAAATCATGACTTTTAGACTTGATTAACAACCAAAAACTATAATTATGCAAAGGAAGGAGAAGGAGGGAGGGCATAAGGGAGAGAAGCCAATTTGAAATCAGCTGCATAGTATTTAAAAGATTCTGGGAGTAGAGTGTGCGTGTGTGTGTGTGTGTGTGTGTGTGTGTGTGTGTGTGTGTGTATCTTTAAAAGATTCTCCGCCTCCCAGCCCTCCTCCTTACAGTCTGTCCCTGTGTTTTACTGACCCCACGCTTCCTCAGCCACAAAGATGACCTGGCATAACCAACTTCCTTTCTAGTTTTGGAAGCAGGTTTGTTGCCATGGAATCCACAGTCTGAGAAGGGGTGAGGAGTATAAAGGTAACCATTTGTTTGCTCTGTAGCTCTTCTTTTGGAAAAGCCTGACTGGTCGGATTCCTTTAAGAACTCAGCGCCGAGGTGACTGATCCCGTCACTTTACCGACCTGAAAATCAAAACTCAGGGACACTTTGTGGAAGGGACACTGTCGGGCTCTATCACTTCCTACAAATGGCTAACCCTGGAGGTGACACCGTGGGCAATGGGATTCTCCACAACTGCAAGAAGCAGAGCAACACTTCTCACGATGAAAAGCACATGAATAACGGAGTAGTGAAAGAAATACAGGTAAGACGCTCTCTCCCCCACTTGTTCTGAATGCCTTGAATGTGTCATTGTTTCTTGGTGAAGTTGTCTGAGGCAGTTCCTACTTAAAGTTCTTTTGATGAAGTGTTTTATGCTTTTGGAATCCTCCCTTCAGCTAATATGTTCATGTGCTTAGCTATCAAAAAAGTTTAAGTGTGGAGAAAGGAGAAAAATTCTTTTCTGTGTAAGGGAAGACATGCAGCCTTAGATTCTGCAAAACACAGACTTACCTCCTAGACTTTCGTTTTCTTTCAAGTCCTTAGGGGCAGGATTGTGAAGGCTCAAACACAAACACATCAACTAAGTTTCCGTCTGTCAAGAGACCTGGATGCATTTGTTATACTTTGAAAAGACAAAGAGGAGGTGAAAGTTGCTTTTTCTGAGATTATGTGATGTGTGTGGTGTGTTTTTCCATGCTGCACATGAAATACCTCCTCTCCTCAGTTGAAAAGCAAGTTCTTTTCAGTGTTCAATGGAACACTGTCATTGCTCAAACCTTGATTGGAGGCTGGGCTTTTAAAATTCTGACATCACAGCCATTGCTTGCTTAAACGCTGTAGAAAATGTGACTCACTGTAACACTGTGCACAGAAATTCAAGCAGCATGTTTAACACAGACCTGCAGGGCTCCTCCTGCTCCATTTTACACTTTCTTTTTCTGTTATTACTCTGTAAGTGAATTTTTTAGAAGATGTGCTAAGTAGGAGGAAGAAATCAAGAAATTTTGGGAAGAAGCCTGGGTGTGGTAGGGTCTTGCAGAAAGCCAGTTCTCTACTTTCCACACTGCCCTGTGAGCTGCTCTGGGCAAGAGGCAGAAAGTCACCTGCCTAGGGAAAAACCTGAGCAGCCCCCCAGGCAGCCTCACTTTGGGGAAGTGAGCAACTCTGCAAGGCACTCCTGAGATCTTCCAGTACTGAGGAGTCTCAGGGAGTCAGCAGTGCCCCAAGAATAAAGTTCTCTCGGGACTGCCTCATGCAGCAGGAGCTGAAGTAGTGTGACCTGTCAGAAAGGCAGAAGGCACTCTGGAGCCTTGGCATCTATACACAGATGTGGTCCCTAAAATGTAAGCCCCTACCTATTCCTTGTTAAGCAAGCTTCCTCTGGGATCACGGCCCAGCTGTTCCTTGCCCCAAAATGCTTATGTCTCTCTGGCCACTCATTTATTTATCTTCTGGATCATTCTGACCCTGGGAGTTTTCATTAAAGCAGATACACATTTAAAGCTTGTTTTCCCTTCCCATTATCTTGGTTTGTAACCACATTCTTGTGTCTATGATTAGATTCTTAGATACAAGGTTATAGCCACTCCCAAGTAAGAACAGAGCCCAAGATCATAATGGCTTGTCACTAAGTGCCTCCACAAGAATCTACTATCCTGGGATATCAGGGCTCCCTTCCCCAGGAGCAGCAGAGCCTAAGAACCACCACTGTCTTCTTCACAGCTCTTTCTGAAAGGCAGTCCAGAGTGTGTGGGCTAAGACATACTTAGGTGTTACTAAACTGAAATTGCCTTCTACTTGAAGCCTCAATTATGTCTTAGGAAAATATTTTCCAAAAAGAATAAATCCTGCGGAGATTACAGTGTCACAGAACACATAAGGGCCTATTTTCTCCCTCTATGATGTGAAGGAATCCTCAGTCCCCGGTTTTGCCTCGTGGGACGTTTAACAAGCTAGGTCTTGTGCACAAAATTTGTGTATTACCCATAGCAAACCATAAAAGCCTGCAGACATCTGAGTTCTTCTAAATATTTTCCTTCAGATCTCATGTTCTAGGGCATATCACTTAAAATCCTACCTGCTTCTCCCAGGATCCTCTCACCTCTTTTTTACCCTGCTTAGTCACAACCCCACAGAAATACCAGTTACCTCTTTTATATTTTGAGGGACACCATAATATTCTGCTGCTGAAGGGTTTTCCAACATAATGAACAATATAAAAATTGCTGTTAGTCAGTTGCTTGGGAATCTTCCTCCCTGTGACTCAAAGGAGCCGGGTTTTAAATAGCCTGTGAGTCTGCCCAGGACTTTCCATCCTGGAAATTTTCTTGAGTTCTTTTTGAAGTTTTCTGAAGGTAAATAATTTGCTTTTTTTTTCCTCTGTAAACTTCATGTACCATGAGGATACAGTAGAGCTGGTTTTGGTTTTCATGACTAATTAACTCTTTTTCTTATTTACTTCTCCTATATAATGCTGTCTTTTGCTTCTAATAAAACACTATCATCATGGAGGGTTTTTGCTCTTCATGATCAGATGCACATGGGAGACAGAAAAATTCTTAATCTATAAGCATATTATTTCCTGTAATTTCTTACCTATTTCCTCAAGCCCATTTAATTATTTTATAATTATTAAATACATAACTGCTTTTTAATTCACATGAATTATTTTTGACCTGCCAGCAAACTTTAAATAGGAAGGCCTGAACCTTGGGAGAAAAACTGTATATCTTCAATGTTCTTAACTCTGTCTTCAGTGATCATTTGTAATAGGATGAAATGTTCATTTCCCTCTATCAAAATGGTCCTGAGTTAGACAGAAAAACACTATCAACTGTTTTCCCTACTCAATTCTTTCCTAGAAAACAAAAATCCTGAGGTCACAGGTGTTCTAACTCAATGCTTTTGGATTTACTTGGTAGAGGCTGGTAGTTCCTACTAGCTAGTTGCTCTTCCTATCATTTCCTCATTAATTCATTCACCAGTTCTTATGGAAATGTTATCCTTGGTGCCTATGAAAATGAATAAGACATTTATAATTCAATTATTGAAAGGAGACCTATAATAAAATTCAAATAAGCACATTAAAAAGTAAACGATATACAAGGATAAAAGCTGTCATAAAGCAGACATGATTTCAGGACAAATGAGTATAATAGATATAGAAGTCATAAAAGAGGAGAAAAATAGTATCTGAGAGTGTTCCACTATGTTAGGTGGAAGTCTCCTGTACCTGTGAGGTCATGGCATGATGTCACTTACAGAGCTCAGGAAACGAAGTCATTAAGGAACATATGTGGAATCACAGGGAACATAGCCAGGATTTGGACCTAACTTCATGTCACTCTCATTCCAGTTCCCTTCCCACACTTTCTAGGGGAACCACTACTTAGGTAGTGAGTGACAGATTTATAGACTCCAAAAGAGCCAGACTGAATCCTAAAGCATTGGAAATGACAAAGCAAATGAGGGATTTATTTCTGGAAGCTTAATGAGGAGAAGAAGGAAAAGAAACTACAGAGATAAATTCAAGCATTGCTGGTGCCAAGGCATTGGAACAATCATAAATCACTACAGGAAGGAGAAAGGAAATTACACAGACTGAAGTACACAGCTGATAGGACCATTGAGACTTGAAATCAGTGAGGCTTACAGAGGAGAGAGAAAATGACAGATAAATAGCTGTGGCTGGATTGAGCAGTAGGTTCTGGTGAAGGGAAAGGACTCAGATTACTGTGGAAATCCTTTGTAGTTCTAGGAGCATTTCAGCTAAGCCTTCTAATGTCTTCTTTTTGTCACATCCTCAAATCTGTAGTGTCTGGTACACTTGTGCTTCTGTTATGGTACAAATTTCTTCCAGAGACTCTGGTATCTTCCTGATAAACCCTTGTGAAAATCACTGTCTATGCGGCTCAGTGAGGCAGCAGAGGTTAATACTCTTACTAATTTTGAGGAGAATTCAGAAACTGATTTTCATCTTGACTTAGCACCCATTCAAAAATCATTCTAGAATATCTTTTGTTCCACGATTTCCATTTCCCTGAAACAATCTTCAGTGTGAAATCTTCTTAATGAGCTCCCTGTGGAGGCTCCAGTTTTTAACAGAAAAAGTCTTTAATAAGAAAGAGAAAGATAATGGCAAGAGACCTTAGCTTGAGATGTAGACAAGGATCAGGTCTATCCTCAACACATAGGAAATGATTACATTTCAAGCAGGGGATGGGTAGAGGAACACTGTGTTGAAGAGGATGAGAGTAGCCCCAGGAGTCTCCATTTTTCCATTGGTTCTAATTGTAAACCATTTTTGTGGGTCAGATGCTATAACTCTGGTGATGAAAATATTCTCCTTCCATTTTTAAGGAACTCAGAGTCTAAAGTACGAAAACAGACAAACAAGTATTCACATCACTTAATGGCAAATACTATAACAGATCTGCAGTAAACTATTTCAGTGTAAAAATTGTCACAAAATTCAAAGGCTAAGAACAATAACTATTGAATTGTTCAGGATTTCTATGAGCCAAGAACTCAGACAGGTCTTGGCAGAAATGATTCTTCTCCATTCCATGTGATATTTGTTGCCGATCAATTTGTCTGAGTGTATTAGTCAGTTTTTTTGTGACTATAATGAAATATCAGAACCGATTCACTTTATAAAGAGAAGAAGTTTATTTAGTTCACAGTTTTGGAAGTTCAAAGACATAACATCAATATAAATTTAGTTCTGATGAGCACTTTATGGCAGATGATACGCCAGTGGTAGAATACATGTGGAAAAAGTCACATTACCTGACAGGAAACCAAAGTGATACCAATGTCCCATAATACCCTCTGAGAAAATACCATCAATTGACCTAAGATCCTTCTACTAGGCCCCATCTTTTATAAGTTCCACATTTTCTCCAAACTCGATCATCCTGGAAACCTAGTTTACAACATAGGACCCCCTGGGGACCAAATTCAAATCATAGCCACATTCTTTACAGATCTGTCTTCCAAAGACTGACAATAGAAACTGCAGTGTCTTGTGCCATAGGAGCACTTTGTCTATGTTCTGCTGTCAAAGCCAATCACAGTTCAGCCTAAATATAAAGAGAGGGGATATAGGTTCTGGTTCTCACTAAAGAACTCATAGTCAAAGTACAAAAGATTATGAGGGTTTGGAAGGATTGCTGTGACCATCTTAGGAAATAATGTATATAACTTAAATTTAAGACAGTGTTTGAGAAAACAGAGAAGGGAGCAACTGTATTAAGCTGAGAAAACAGAGAGGTCACTGCAGAATAAAATGTGACCCAATTCCTGAAAGTAGAATTGCCAAGCAAACTGGCATGAAAAGGCATTCTACAGAGGGAAAATCTCTTAGAAAGATGTCAAACATCTAGTTGTTATGTGACAGTGGAAGATGGGCTAATGGTATTCAGCTTAAGATACAGGAGAAAACCAGGTAACAGGGCCTTAAAGTGAGTGGGAGTATATCGTAAAATGTCTTCATCTTAGTTTATGCCCCGCACCCCAAAAGAAAGATTCCAAGAAAAGAATTAGAGTTTGAGAAATTGTTGAGGAGATAAACCCAAGAAGCACAATGGAAAAGTGGTGAAAGGAAAAGGAAAAGGAACAGCAAGTTATCACCATGACAAAAGGGGTGGAGATTTGTTGAAAACATATGACAGCTGATATAGAGCATTCCTAAAACTTTTACAAAGTGATGCACAAGAAAACTGAAATTTATACCTACCAACTCCTTTTCATTATCTGTTAAGAAATACTCCTACAGACATTAACCACATGACTTAATTATCCTTCCAAAACATGGATTGAAACACTCCAGTGGCCAGAAAGAGCCTTCAGATTATCTACAAGTGTTCTTGGTAAGAAATCTTCAGAATTCAGGAAGGTTTGTATATACTACCAAGTATGTCTGCTATAACCATATACTCGTTTAAGAGATGAGGTTTGAGAAGAGAATAAGCAGGAATTATGGTTATATCAAATTATGTAACTGACATTTTGGATGACTTATTTTATGGTTTATGGATTAGTTTTGGCATATGCATGTGGAATATCATAATCATTATGATTGTTTTATGACAATCATGAAATACTGAATTATTAAGCAATGTAAACAAAGTTTAAACACTGAGTGTGGAAAAGAAATACATCTACATGTAATATCACTGCCATTACTTGACTCTTTTGCCCTTAAAAAACATTGAAAAGCCTAGTAAACTTAACAATACAAGAATATAAATCTCCATATGGCAACTGAAATCATAAAGTGTGATGAATAAAAAACAATAAGCAAATGTAGAAATAAAAGCATCTTTAGGACCATTTTGCTGTGAAAAGAAAATGCATATACAAGATAATTAGGATAGCTATACAGCTACTTTCTCTTAGTTCAATGAAAAGAAAGGTTTGTACTCATATTATTTAGACAAGATATCATGTCTGCATCTTGTCCTCTGAATAATTACTAAGCAGACAACAATATGCAATATATTAATTATTGTAACTGTCCTACTAACCTGTTTTGAAAGTATTTCATTGCTATTTTATCTTTATTCTCATTAAAATAAATAAAAAACATCTTTAAATTTAAACCAGAAATATGAAGACCTAAAAATGGATTTAAGAAATACAGTAAAATTAATATTAAAATGTTGCTGAGGAACACAAGAAAACTAGAAAATGTAGAAATAAACATACATTTATACATAGGAATATTCTAATGAAAATGTCAATTCTCTTTATTATAACTAATAAATTTTATGTAACTAAATAACACAGGCAAATGACTTTAAAGTTTACATGGAAATATTAACAAACAAGAATAAATAGAAAACATTTTTAAAAGAATACAATAGCATGACCATGTAAACCATAATGCACCAAAAGAATTAGTATTTTAACATACAAATAGATAAATATTATATGTAATTGCTAAAATTAATTGACAAGATAGTAGAAACTATGGATACTTTTATTCAAAGAGCCTTCATCTTACCACATTCTTATGAGATGTTATTGTTTGATTTGTTTTAGCAGTGAGGAAACAGAAAGCTTTTGTGACAACACAGGTCACCAATTTACGATTATCAAAACCAGATTTAGAAATTAAGTTGGCTCCATTCTAGAACCAAATTTCTTTTTCTTAATCACACTAAGTCTCCAAACAAAGCATTCTTAGGAGTGAAATGCATACCACAATCATAACTTTGCATCAGACTGTTTTGAAACTTGTCAATTTTGTACAAGAGGCTTTTCTACGTGAAAATTTGTGCCAGTATAAAATTTTGTCTCAGCATTTTAGTACTCAATGTGCAAGCTAGAACTTGTTGATTTCAGTTACCCTTTGACTCACTACCTTGTGCAACTGAGACAATTTGTAAGGCACTCATGGATTTTGGTATTGCTTGATCCTCTCAAAATGGGCTAACAATGAATACCAAGATACCACTGTACTTCTGCAGAAGAAGGGCCAACTGGACTCAGAAATGAAAGGCAATTTCATTGTAAATTGCAGGTGTTATGAGTTGCTTTACTTGCTTTTCTTTCATCCAAATTAGAAATTTTAAATTTATCTTCACAAATGATACCAGACTAGAACATAACAGTGCTTCCAATATGCAACAAAATCCATTCATAGACACACTGTATCAGTGTACTGGCCACCTCCTGTGATGAAACAACTCTGAGTTAAAGGAAATAGAGATCATTATAATTCTAGGTCATGTGAATTCAAATTTATCCCCAGATTGAGCTCAAGAGATAAATTCTCTCCCACTTGGATTACCTGGCTGCTTCTATCTCAGAAGTTTTCTGCATTCCCTGATAAGCAGATCACTTAGTACAGTATCTTCTGATATAGGTGATATGCTTCTTAGACATGTTTGGGACATTTCCCATTGAGAGGTAGAATAACTGCTTTCATGGAGTCTCAGCTTGACCTAATGATTTACTTGGCCAATAAAATGTGACAGTGGGACAATCTGAGATTTACAAAATTTAGTTACAAGAAGCCTTGAAACCTGAACCTGGTTTTCTTAGAACAGTTAGATACTCTTGGAGTTCTGTGTACTTGGAAACAGTCACAGTAGTCCAGGGTGAAGCATAAGGAGAGGGAAAATAAATATCCTCACTGGGCTCCCAGCAGAGAGGCAGCATCAATGTGGTGTCTGGGCTGGTCAAATTTTTTCCAAGTGGATCCCCAGCCCTTGCATTTGTTCAGCTGCTACTGCAAGTCCCAGCTAATCTTAGCACAGATTACAGAATTCATTTTTTTTCCTGAGAAAACAAATGATTGCTGTTTTAACTTTGATAATAGTACAGTAAGCATCAAAAGAAACTGAACACACAATTACTGTATTTTTTTAAAATACCTAGAAATTTTACAATTTCTTTTTCATAGCCATGTTCAGTGCTTACATTTACATTTTGAGGAAAGGGTTTGTTTTTGGTCATCTGTTTTTCAATTTCTAACGAAAAAATCCTTTTTCAAGGTTATAATCTTTTGTTAAAGATTGTGTTTTGTTCATTTAAATTTTGTGAATTTGTTTGGTTTATACTAAATTTGTTTAGCACAAGGATCATATCCTGAATTTTTTAACCTGGGGACAAATATAAGATAAATACAAACAAAATATGACGAGTGCAAGCTGTGACCCTCTTCAGCTGGAAGTAATCAGATCAATTCTCGCCTCTTGCCCTCTCACAGCAGTTAGGGGTACTCCTTCAGAGGGCAGAATATTACAGGTAGCTAAGTTAGGTAGAAATATTATAGACAGCCCGAGAGGGCTGAGCCCTTGAAAGGTCAATGTAAGAAGCTGTAGCTAGAGGTATATTCACTAAGGATAAGTTTTCAAGAAGAAGAAGAACTAACCCATACATTTTCTCTAGTGATGAACACCAGCGATTGTTGTTCTAAGTGAGCATCTGTCACCTCGAAGTGGAGGACCAAATCTCCTTAAAACACCCCTTCCAGGAAAGTTCTCTCTACGTGTGCGTACTTGCTATGTGACTTGTTTCCCCATTTGATCCCATTTAATCAATATTGCCTAAATGACTATACTTCTGTTATACTTATTGGTTGACCATAGTTTTATCCCACCTAATACCCATCCTATGAATTAATATTGGATCAATATGACCTAAGAGACTATAACTGTAATCTTATTGATTTATGACCATTCTGTTCTACCTTAAGCCCACCTCACCTCATGGTTTTTCTCAATAAACAGCCTGAGAAGTGGGGCTGGTGGGCAACCTACTTTCCAGAACTTCTCAGATAGGAACTTGCTTTGTCTCAATAAATTTTTCTTACTCTTAAAAAAATATAACCAGTGTAACAAAACATAATCACTTGAGTAGTTTTCAATACTGTCAAAGTCAAAGTATAGTTACTCAACCTAGCAAAGCCTGTATAATTTATTGCCTTGTCATGAAGAAAGATCTTGCTCAAGGGAATGTGTTTGGTTACGTGTTGCATTAATTAAAAGATTATACTTTTAAGTGTATTTAATACCTAGCATTTATAAATTAATTTTATGTTTGCAAATTTCTTAAAATTTATTTTTCTTTTGAAAACACTACTAGAGGTAGATTGATGTTAACCTAATTACTTATAAAAATCAACTACATTTATTTTGAAATATACATAACTTTTTTATTAAAGTAGCATTTTCCCATATGTATTTAGGAAAATGCTTACTCTAGATTTTATGCTTTTATTTTTTATGAATTTAGGACAGGGTGTACAAGGTGTACAGGGTCTCACTACCTAAATCAGACTCATAGTGATTCTCCTGTTTTCAGCTTTCCAAGTGCTGGGATTACAGGCACAAGCAACCACGACCAGTCTCCATCACTGTCTCAGTACGCCCTGGGGTTGAGGTCAATACAGCCACTGGGGATCGAACCCCAGCCGGTGCACTCTGCCTAAGCAGGCACTTTAGTCTCCTGAGCTATCTGGCCAACCCTCATGCTTTTAAAAAATATATATATTAAATTTTCACTTTCCTGAGTTGTTATATTAATACTTGCTCTTCAGATATGCAAGTTACAGAGATGCTTATGATCAATTTCATAAACTAAATTTCCTTGACATATCCTGTTGCCAAATACTAAATCCCAAGAGTGCTCATGAAAATGTTATAGGACTGGTGATGCAAACAGTATCAGCCAAATCCCATTTCTCAGACCTTGTAAGAAATGACATGAAAAAGTTTCAGTAGATGATACAGTGCCTCAAGCCCAATCACCATTTTTTGCTAAAGTCTGGTCTAATGGGGCCCTCAGAAGTTGCCCTTCAACAAGGCTATGTCTAAACTTTAGGCATCTTTCTACCTAGGAGTTATGTATGACAGCCCTTTCTCTACCTTAGTGTTGTAGGGGTTTTAGAGGTCAAGGATCCTTTCCAGATGCTGAGAAACATTTTCTACAGAAAAAAAGAATATGACTATAGTCACAAAAATTTCCATACAGAAAATTTATATTCTCTGACTTCTTCAGATCCTCAGGTTATGACCCTCTGCTCTGAAATGACTGCACAAATTAAAATAAATCTGAGCCCCATGGCCCAACCAGAAAAACATGAGAAGACAATAAAGTCACAAATTGCTCCACCAAACAGAATGCCACATATTATCAGAAATGATTTAAGCAATGAACTTTAGGGTGTGTGCTATATTAATTTTAAAACTCTATTAGTGTTTTGTACTCTACTCCATAGTAAAATACTTCTTTTAGTAAAAAACATTTTTCATACCCTCTCTTAAAATTTGAGTAAAACTGAACTTTACTGAAAGATATTTAAGTGCCAGCTTTTCACACTCCAGTTTCGCTTGTGATTTCCAAGGGAACTATGAATAGCTTAAGGAAGCATGAGCTATCACTGGCTTAGGCATGAGACAGAACTAAGTTAGAGTCCCAGATCTGCCACTTCCTACTTGTGCCATACCGGGTATAGCTTCTTGTCTCTGATCTAACCATCACACAGCTACAGTGAAGATTAAATGAAATAGCTTACATAAAGTTCCCAATAACTATCAAATATACAGTATATACTTAATAAATTATAGTTATTATCTATTAAAATAGATTTTTCTTAGCAGTTTCTATTTTATTTCCTCCTCATTTCTTGACCTATAAACAATGAAGAACTCAAGGCCCAGTCTTCGTACCTTTTCTTTTTTCTAACTTCCTGTCTGTCATGAGGAGCTGAACTTGTCTCACCACTCAATAATCAGTTCAACTATCAACACACATGGAAGGCATTCCTGACTGCCCACTTGATCTTTCCACTTGAATAATCAAAAGTCATCTCAAATTTAGCATTATGTACACAACTGACTTCCTTGGCACTCTTCCCACCATCCCCAACTTGCTGTCCTTACAGTCTCTCCAATCTTATTAAACAGAAACTATTCTTGTGGCTAAAACCATAAACTTCGTCATCATTCACAAATTTTCTTTCATTCTACCTTCCAACTGTGAAGAAAGCATGATCCTCCCTTTTTCATAGCATATCCAGAATCTAACATTTCTTACTGTCCTTCAGAAGCTCTTCTGCTTTCAATGACATCAACTCTCAATGGGAGTATTACTGGAACCTCTCTCTTTCCTCTAAGTAGTTATCTATTTCTGAATAATAAACCATCCCAACATACAGTTCCATAAAATGATAACCATTCAATTGTGTTCATGAATTCTGCTGGTCAAAAATTCAAAAACTGCATATGGAGATGGTGCTTCCCTGTCCCATGATGTCTTGGACCTGAGGTGGAATACCTCAATTAGCAGATGTGGGAGAGTTGGCTGGGAGATTCACCTCCCAGTCAGTCTCTCCATTCCCAGGTCTGTCACATAAGTTGTGATAGCTGAAGGATGGGGCTGGGGAGATGGCTCAGTAGAATAAGCACTTCCCTGGCAAGCGCAAGGGCCTGAGTTCAATCCCCGGCTCCGAAAAAAAAAAAAAAATAGCTGAATGATGGAACAAGGAGAGAGTGTGGACAGGATTGAAGCAGGAAAAAATGAACCTACCTTGTTCAGGAATAAGGAACTATCCCACATCCCAATGGGAAGAGTATCATGAACATAATGGAATGTGTTTCCAATCCCCAACCCCTACCCTGTTACTACTTATAAATCTATCTTCAGTACAGAAGCCAGTGATCCTCCTGAAATCAGATCCAGTGATATCATTCTTCTGCCAATGCCTTCCTATGTTGCCAGCTTCACTCAGAGTAAAAGCTAAAGTTCTCACAAAATAACCATAAGGTCCCTGGGCCTGGCTGTCTGAGGCTTATCTCTTGCTATTTCCCCCAAAGTTCCTTGTTCTGGCTTCTCAAATTGTCCCGCATTTGCACTTTCTCTTCTCTCCATGATTTTGATACTATGGTGGTTGCTCTTCCTTCCTTCAAGTCTTGATATAGTTATCACCTCTGCGAGGCTCAGGCTCACAATCTTTTCTAAAATTTTAAGTAACAAAATATAAAAAGCAATGGATTTTTGCTACATAATATTTTTTCTTAGCATTTAGCACCCTCTGTACACAATCACATAGAGTCAGACTTACATATCTATATAAAGACACACATTAACTTTCAATCTGCGACCTGCCTCCACCTCTAGATTGTGAGCTCCATGTGGACAGGGATTTTTCATTTGTTTATTGATGGGGCTCCAACACCTAGACCAGAGCTTATGTATTGGAAGTGTAGGTGTTCAATAAATAATATCGGTAAAAATGAATGAAAACTACCTATTTTTACTAATCTGTTGTCTGAAGTCTCTTATTGCATGTTATTTTGTTTGTTATTTCTATTTGCTACACTAGTTCTTTAAAAGAATATAAAAGCCCAGCTGATCCAATGCACAGGTATCTTTATAAGTTTCAAAAGTATGAAGTCTCTTATTAGGTCCCAACGTTTCTAACCTTTGTTAGAGAACATAGCTACAAAGCACTACTCTCTTTGTTAAAAAATACTGAATCACTATTTTGTGTGACAAGGTAGATGATATTTCTACACTGATATTCAGATATTAGTTATAATATAATCCAAGCACGGGATCAGGCAGCAGGCTTTAAACAAATGGAAGTTTTGGGAGAAAATTAAGACAGAAATTGAACACCATTCATTCCAATGATTCTTACTACTTCTTAGCAGAAGATGAAGTATGTCTAGATTAGAGAGAAAAATGGATAATCTTCAGGTTATACAGATCTGTCATCAGGTATTAATAAAGCTCTACAGTATCAGAGTTCAATATCTAAGGAAAGTTAGTATAATGTGTTTTCCCACCATTGACTCTACAAATAAGATAATATTTTTATTTTTATATAATGAGCTTTTAAACTGGACTATACACTAAGAACTTTACAAATACTAACTTATTTGAGTCTCAACTAATGTTACCAGGTTAAAGCATTGCAGTCATCATTTTCTAGCTAAGAAAACTGAATTATGCCAAAGTAATTTGTCCTTACATTCTAGTTAATTGTGCAGGCTGGTCCCAGAGGGTGTGGTTTTTTAGCTAGATAAAAATTCATTTTCCTCCAAGATGTTATGGTGAAAGATTTCAACCTCACAAAAAATGAAAAGAATTCTGCAGGAAATACTCATACATCCATTTACATTCTATAATTAATGTTGTTCTACATTTCTATCTTGCTTATCCATCTATCACTCCCTCTATCCATCAATCAATCCACATGTCTTGTACATTTCAAAGTTATAAAATCTATCTACTTCACCCCTAAACTTTTCAGCATACTCATGAACTAAACCTAATATTTGTAAATAGATTTTAATTTGAGGTAAAATTTATGCCTGGAAATGCTGAAATCTGAATCTCATTAAATGAGTGTTTACTTACGTTATATTTTTATTGCTTATATTAAATATGGTTTCATAAAATTGCCTGGACTTTAGATGTTGTAAAACTGCTTCCTTAACATGGATTGATTTAACTTCTACTAAGAAAACTGACTTTATACATAAATAAGCATCTATTCAGGTAAATGCAATCCTTGCCAGAAAGCTACCAAATAGAGAAACTTCCCTGTTGTGTACCTGTAACTCCAAAAGGATCAACATCTATTTTTATTTTTGTCTTTGTATAATCCAGCTGGAGAGAAGAAATCTTAGTTTAGAAATCCTTACAATTTTATTCCATTCCATGTCTTCCTATATATGAGGGAGAGTCCCGCCAAGTGATGGTAAGACTCAGACATTTAACTCAAAACCTGCAGCTGCTAGTCTCGGCTTCAAAACTGATATTACAAAATTGCATTAATAGAAAATAAAAGCATTTCCTTTTCTAGTTCCCAAAAGAAGAGGCACATGTGGACAACTGCCTTTTCTTCTAGACATGGGATGTCAAAGCTGAATAATGAATAATAATTAGATATAATGATTGCTATGATACAATGAAGGCAATGGTCTCATGGTTTGCTCTGTTGAAGTATTGTTCGTCTACAAACAGGATTTGAAATTTCACATGTGAAGAGATATGCTTTGAAATAATCAGATAGTCACTCACATTCCTGGCAAATAGTCGAAGCAGGATATTCTTCCTTCTAACATCACATAACCAGTCCCAACACCCTTTGGCATGCTGCTCTAGTATCTTGAATCATCACCAGATGATTCAGAAGGATTTCCATTCACATGTTCTGTGCTTGAATCCCAAATCCTGTTTTGTAAGTAAGTCACTGACCCTGAGTAAAAAGTTTAAGTTCTCTGTGCTTCAGTTTCCTCATCTGGATGAAAGAGATAATAAAAATGCCTATTTGATAGAACTATTAAGTAAATAAGTTAGTACATGCAAATCTCAGAATACTGCTGGACACCAAAGAAAGTTCTTCATAAATTTGTGCTGTTGCTAATGTTGGTCCTTGCAGAAATCTGTTTGATTTCTATCCTCATATCTTCTTTGGCAAAATATTATCAAAATATGAGATGTGTATTGGTCTGAAGAAATCCCTAATAAACAATGTCAAAAATACTTTAATGAAACACTAACAAACTTTCAAATAAAAAATGAACTGGACATGAGGGCATAGACATACAGAGGTGAAGCTTAGGTGCACAGGAAATGCACTGATGAAATCAGGATGACTGGTAGATCATGTGGGAGCCATATCTACTTCTGTTGTTGCCTTTGACAACTTCCATGTACACTACCTCATGTCCAACAGCCAATTCTTGAGACCATTATCTAAAGACTTTCTTTGGTCATTTGGAGACTGTTCTGCCCCAATGTATGAAAAATCAGAAATACCAGACAATGAACACTCCCAATAGCAACTTCCAATCATTGACTAATAGGAGTCGAGGATAAATACCTCAATCCACTAACTTCCCAGAAAGGAAAACTCTAAGGTATCCTACACTTTCTCCTGCAGTCAGACACCAGTAGAAGTGAACTCTAGTTGTTTGCACTGGTATCTGAGAACACATCATTTACTTAGTTCTTTCCTTAACTTGTCTTATTCTCTCTCTCCAACTAGTGCTTCCTGAAGTCACCTTCCAAATAAACTTACATGTGAGTCCCTTTACATGGTGTCTACTTCTAGATCAACTAAAACAAAGATGATCATTTATTTTATTTTATTTTTTCCATTGCTTTTACCTCTCTTATCTCTCTTCTGCCTTTATCAATTGATGATTCTTTTTAAAACATAAAAATTTTTTACTGCTTTAAACTTCAGCATCCACCACAACATTCCCTATGTCTATGCAGCACATCTAGGATTTTATGGGAACCTAAATGTTCCCGGAGATGGTTTGATGCTCAGAATGATGTAGAATTAGTGTTACTTATTTGTTTTGGGGATGAGAAAAGTGATGCTCAGAAAAGAGATGATGTCACAGTCATCAGGAATATGATAACAGAACAGGACAATAATTCCAGGCACATTGATTCTAAGATCTAAGATCTTAAATGATTGCTGTAATAGTCATTGAAGCAAGTCTGGACTTTGTGCCTACAGCTCTATCAAGTGCTCCTTATTAAAAAATCAGAGGCTCATCCTCCGTTAGTTTAATTCAGTGTACACACACACACACACTATCATTTGAAGACACTATCATTCTTGCTCTGAAAAACTTTGGAGGTTCAATCTGAGTAAATTTTTAAAAATCCTATGTGATTCTAAAGTTTTGAAGACTAATGTTGATATCTACCTTAGATTTTCATAGTAAGACAGCAAAGAGATTTTATATGATATACCTGATAACCAGGTTAATAGATTCCTATTAATCTCTCTTAAGAGAGTTGCCTCTGTCTTCACATCTTTATGTAATACAATGAGAATATTCATTATAATTACATACTTTAGGGACCAGGGTTCAATCCCCAGTCCCACATGTAGTGCTGGCCCCATCCCTGGAGCATGCTGAACCTGCAACCAAGTCCAGGCATGGCAGCACACGCCTGTAATCCCAGTGCTGGGGAGCATGAAAACAGAAGGATCACTAGAGTTCACGCTTCATGGTGAGACCCTGTACCAAGTACATAAATGAAAAATTATATACTGTATCTTGGACCAGCCTCAAGCTCATTTTTAAAAACATGACACAATAAATGTTGCTTCTGGGTTGAGCTACAGCACATGAGGCCATTCACGTGTTGTCTTCTTTGCTGAGCTTCCCCCAAGCCAATGGCATCAAAGGCATGCTGGGTTCCCTTGCATTTTTGTAACACGATCTATTTTTCAGCCACCTGCTTTGATAATCATTCCTAAAGCAACTTGACTCCGAATTTACTCAAGCATTAGAATGATGAGGGCAGTCAAAAAAATCTCACATCAAAGAAAACCATGTTATCTGATTTTCTTAGGTATCACAGACACTCCTCAACTGAGCCAGAAGTCTTGCATACAAAGTATGAAAGATCTTAGGGCTCTAATAGTGTTTCAGCCTAGTACAGCATAGACTAGGATTTCATAGAAATAAAGGTTTAAAGAAATATGTGAAGCATAGTGTACCAACATTTTTATCATTTTTGTTGTGATTTAAAAGATTATAACAGCTTGTTATCTACTATCCCCATTATTCCTACATCCACAACAGAAATGACATATTAATCTTAAAAGACAGTAACAAAGTATGTCTAAGAGGTAGTCCCTAAGAATGTCATTCATATACATATTCTGCATATTACGTGTGTATAAAGTGTGTATGCAAATGAATGAATGAAATGGATACAAAGATACAAAGGACTGTTTTCCTCCAGTGGTTTTATATTTTGACAAACACTAGATAAAAGTCTCCCACGGTTATTAGCTCCTACTTCCTTTAAAATTGAAGCCCTTTTGTTTCTTATCCTTGCTAGAATCTAAAAGTCACTCCCAACTTCTTACTGCTAATGAAGTTCTTGGTCTTATTGCTAACTATGTTGCAAGTGAGATTCCTGCAGGCACATCAATAGCCCAAGAACTCAAAATGATTAATCCAGAACAAGGCAAGCCGCTGCCTATGCGCAGTTTCTAATACCCTCACACAATATCTTTGGAATCATAGAACCAAATACAAACACCAAAGGAACATTCTGATCTTTTTAAGACCATAGGAAAAAATTAGTGCACGTAGGAAAATTCTCCAAGCGATGACAGTTTGTTAGCTTATGACAGGAGGGGCTGACCTTTCCCTAAGGGGCCCTGCCTCTTACTCATTAACTTTGAGCTAGGCTATAAAAATCAAGTATCTACAGACTTAATAGAGTACTCAGAAATAAAAATTATTCATATATAAGCCTAAAAATAATTTAATAAGTATAATATTATTTTTAAAACCTAGTCATATCACTAATGCCGTACATCAGTCTATTACCTGGCTCAAAAACTAGGATTGTAAATGTCCCCATTTACAAAGCTGGTTGTTCCAGGAGTTCAGGTAGAAACTAGTCAAGGTAATTTTGTTCTGGGAGAGGTTCCTTTTTCTCAACATTGTATGAGACACGATGACAAAAACTTAATAATTCTATTTATGATCATGTATTTTGCCAGATCTTTTGGATGCAAAGAAATGTATCACCATGATGTTATATTCTTTATAAATTTGTTATTTGGCTATATGCTAATTTTTATGTGATCAAAATGTTTTCATGGAGGATAAAATAGCATGCTGCTTGGCTGCTTTCCATAAAGGCAAAAGATTTTATCCAGGGAATCTGTACACATTCAAATCTGTATTATGTCTCTCTCTCTCTCTCTCTCTCTCTCTCTATATATATATATATATATACTGGCAATGGAAGTCAGGACTTTGCCCTTGCCAAGGCAGGTGCTGAGCCACTGAGCTATATACCCAGCCCCTGTGTTGTCTTTAAGGACACATTCTATCATTAAAGGATGAACCAGATTTTATGAGTCCAGCAGTAAAAAGGGGGAGAGAAATTAGGGGATTAAGGGTAACCAAGAGCCAATTTCTAATAGACACACAAAAAGAACAACAATCAAATCCTTACCAAGTTTCTCTCTTTCTTATAGAAGCAGGATAGTTTCTGCTTCTATATTCTACCAAATAACAAGCTACAAGGATGGGATATTTAGGGTAGGAGCCAAATATCATAGATCAGCTTTAGGGAGAAACAAGAAGAAATTGGTTCATTTTGATTCAAAAAGAAAAATCATTGTTGTAATTTAAGTTGAGCCCACCAAATGCAGACAGATGTCTCCTAGAACCCTGCAGGAGCCCCACCTTTTATAACTGAGTTACTGGCTATCTAGGACCATGAAGCAATGATACAGTACATACCATGCTATGATGTTAAAAATACAGCTCTTTCTATTCATTCATACGCAGTTTAGGAGAACCCTTCCTTGTGCTTATTGATCAAAGGGTCAACATTCCAGAATCATCTGAGCAAGTTTGCATCACTGAATTTTCTTTCAGAGTGGATGTGGAAGAGATTATAAAATGACAGCCCTCCCCGACAGATCATTGAGAATCACTGAATGTGAATTCACCCTTACCATCCTTTTGCCACATTAGCTTCCAAGAGCGCTTTTGAAACTGCATGTCTGATCAGGCAATCTGTGACTTCTCTCATTAGGATCAAGACAATAATCCTTAGCTTCACTGATGTTTCCTGGATAAACCTTCACAGCCTCATGATGCATACATTTATCAACCCATCAAATATTTACTGGGCATCTATTTCATATCAGATGTTGTCCTAGACACTGGGCCACTAGCAGTGCATCAGGTAGATGGAGGCCTGCTTCCATGGACCTGCTTTTCAGCCATTCCTGGCCTCATGTTCCCTGCCAACTGAGTCCCTCCCCCACCTTTCAGGTTCCTGAAATCTTTGCTTTTCTAGGGAGACTTTGTGTTCCTGGTAATATCCTACTTATTCTCTCTCTCTATCTCTCTCTCTTTCTCTTTTCTAAATGCTTTTATTTGAAACAAGTAGTTGTGGTAAGGAAGATCTTACTTTCCCCACTTAAAAAGAAAAAAAAAAGACAATGGACTTTATTTGATAACAGAGTTCCAGTAATGTGAATGTCTTCCTACTCATTGTTTGGTTGGGGTAACTTTATTTATAAGCAGTTGTTCTTACAAAAAATATTACCCCAGACAACATGTGTCACACAAAAAGAAGTGCTCTCAATTCTGTGTATGGAGTAGCATGTTCTCTAAGTGCTGAAAAGGTGGGAAAAACACAGACACAACCCACTCCTTTAAAAAACTAAATTCAAAATAGAATTTTCAATTCCCTCATCTCCTGTAATAAAAAGTAGTGCTGGGGGCCAGCCAAATAGCTCAGCAGATTACAGTTCCTAAAATCAGGCACAGGGGCCAGGGGTTCAATCCCCGGGGCCTGCTGTGCTAGCCCTGCCCCAGGGGTGCACTGAGAGAATGGGCATGGTGGCACACATCTTTAATCCCAGCTCTTGGGAGGCTGTAAACAGATGGATCACTATGAATCTGATCTAGTATTGAGACCCTGAACAACCTGTAGACCTTTCCCTAAAGAATCCAAAAAAAAAAAAAAAAAAAAAAAAAAAAAAGTAGTGCTGGGATATAGCACCCAAATTTGGTTTTGTCCTGACCACTTATAAAGAGCCCTCCCCCGCATGACTCAGATCATTTACATTATGAATAATAGTTCATTCATTTTAAAGAGAGTTAGATATATACCTTCTTCCCCTTTTTGCCTTCATGCTCATGTTCCTTGAGATAGCTGCTATCTGAGGGTCTTTTAGAGTCAACATGCTGTTTGATTTCTTCCAAAAATTTGTCCAGACCAAAAGAATCTTCTTCCAACTGAACAGGTCAGAACTTTTCTCAGTGTCTCTTATGGTCAGAACCAGAAAATTCCTTGTCAGGATCAAATCTGTTGGTTTTTATTCTGGCTTATAGGCCATCATATACGTGTCCTTGTCCAGATTTTTATTGGGCCTATAAATACTCTGGGCCATACCTTTACCACCTCTCCAGGCTTGATCATAAACATTGTAAATTTAATCTTACCCACCTGCAAATTCACTGTTCATATCCTTCAATTGATTAAAGAGCCTTTGGTCATTTTGAACTTCATTTGAAGGCCAAGGATTGGGCACACCAAGAGTGATGACTTCACTCATATCTTGATTTTCATTTCTCTCTTACTGGGAGCTTCTCTGAAAAGATTCTGATCATATTGTCTCTCTTTTCACCTGTCATGCTGATTTTGTCTCTCACATGGCTCTTCATCATCTTTTTCCACATAGGTTTTGATACCAGCCCTCCTCTCCCTAGTGTTTTAGGCCATTTCCCTAAGATTCTCTTCTTATTTCTCCTTTTCTTTCTGAGCCATCTTCTATTCCACCTGAGCACACAGTTTCACAGCTTCATGAGCCTTCTGATCAGAAACATAGAGATCTTTAGTTAGTTTACAAACGTTTTTATTTATGTGTACTGTCTGAAATCCTCTTTATTAGCAGCTAGACATTTATCTAATGGAATTATGTACCCCTTTGCATTTTTCCAGTTGGAAATACAAGAAGGAATCTTCCACTTTTATTGTTCTTTTATAGTCACCTTCCTACTGGGAGAGTGCAGGACAGGTACAGTAGGAGAAGGTGGTCCTCACAGAATTTTCTTGTTAATCTTGAACCTTTGGGAGTTTCATTGGATCTTTCTGCATTTATGTCATTCAAATAACCCTCTGTTTAACTCCAGAATTAAAAGCCACTCCTTGATAGGGAGGTGTATATCAGATATACTGAGCAGGAGTCAGTTTATCAGATGCTTGCACTGGCATGGCTACAGCAATCTTCTGTGATAACGATTTCTCCAGGGCTACCCTTGTCTTTTCTGTTATCTCTTTAATAGCTTCTTTGGATTTCTGAAGATCTAGATCGTCTGCATTCATAACCTCTTTTGCAACCAGGTTGGTGTATTTACTATAAGTCACATAGTCTTTTGACTGTCTTTGTCAAGCAATTGCATCATATTTAATTTTTTTTCTTCAGGACCCACCTGGATGGCCAATGAATTTGACTTTCTTTTTTAATTTTGTGGTACATCCAGTAGATACTGGGCCACATGGATCTCTGGAGAAGATCTCCATTTCCAAAATCCTCTAACAACCAAGGTATCCAAACTTTCCCATATCTGTGTGGAGGAGGTGCTCTTCTGAAGGAAACCAGTGAGGATTGCCGTGATCACTGAGATCTTGCTTTTTCCTCGGCTTCAAGTTGGCCCTCAGATAGCTGAGTAGGTGCAGGTAAAAAGCTGATAAGCATCATCTTCTCCTACTTATTGGTCAGGTCACATTTCATTTTCTTTGGGGAAGTCTTTCCCTCATGTAAACTAGATCATATCCCCATCCTACTATTTCAAACCCTTTGTCTTACTATTAAAATAACCCTCTATTAGCTCCAGAGTTAAAAGCCACTCCCTCCTAAATCATATACTTACTTTCTATAGACCAAAAGTTAGCTACTTCTGTAACAGTCACATGATAATTACTTTCAGCTCTATATGTTGTTCAGTCTTTGTCCTAGCTTTTTACTTCTCCTCTCATGGGTAGAGCAGCAGCCATAGACAATACATAAACAAAAGAGTATAACTGTTGTGCCAATTCACTCTGTCACAATAAAAGTTTATTGGGGCTGGGGAGATCGCCCAGTGGAGTAAGTGCTTCCCTGGCAAGCACAAGAGCCTGAGTTCAATCCCCGGTTCCCAAAATAAATAAATAAATAAATAAATAAATAAATAAATAAATAAAAGTTTATTTATAAATCCAGCCCATGATCTGAAGCTAGCAGTACACCATAATTTACAAACATCTAACAATGAAAGTACTTGATCTTTTGATTAGAAAAAAACAGTGAGAATAAGAGATAACCATCATATATATATATATATATATATATATATATATATATGATGCCAGTGCACCATAAGGAATGAAAAGAGTCAAATCACTACAGATCCCTAAAACAAATTTATAAGACCATCAAAACCTACTTTACAAAATCTTTATTCTCATAAAATTGAAAACATAGATGAAATAGACAAATGACATATGAATTACCACACCTAAATCAAGGAGATATAAAAATCCTAGACAACCCAATATCAATCAATGAAATTAAAACAGTGATAAGAAAAACTTATGAACAAAGAAAAGGCCAACTCCTGAAGGGATCATAGTGAGCTCTATAAGACATTTAGAGAAGATTTAATCCCAATACTCCTAAAACTCTTTAATGAAACTGAAAGGGAAATAATTCTTCCTAGCTCAAGCCTGGAGGCAAGTATTACTCTGATACAAAACCAGAGAAAGACCCTACCAAAAAAAGAGAACTACAGGCCAATCTCCCTAATGAACACAAATGTAAAAATCCTCAGTAAAATACTAGAAAACAGAATACAGCAAATTACCCAGAAAATTATACAACACAACCAAGTGGGACTCATCCCAGGAATGCAGGGATGTTTCACTATACCTAATTCAATAAATGTAATATACTGTATCAACAGGATCAAAGGCAAAAATCACATGATCATCTCAATGAATGCAGAAAATTTTTTGACAAAATCTAACACTTATTCCTAATAAAAACCTTACAGAAAATCAGGATAGTCTTTACCTCAAATGGACAAAACAACCTCTGACAAAGCAACAGCAAATAATGCACTAAATGGACAAATACTAAAAATTTTCACTCTAAAATAAGGAACGAGAAAAAGATATTCATCAACATTGTTCCTATTCAATAGAGTTCTGGAAACACTAGTAAGAGTAATTAGATAAGAGAGACAAATAAAAAGAATAAGGGAAAGAAAGGAAGAATTTAAATTATTATTTGCAGATGACATAATACTCTACATATAAAAACCTTCAAAACACTTCTAGATTTAATTAACAAATTCAATAATGCAAAAGTATACAAATTCAAAACTTAAAATAAATAGCATTCTTATACACAAACAACAAACTCACTGACTAAGAAATTAAGGAAACCATATCCTTCATAACAGCATCCAAAAAGATAAAGTACATAAGAATCAACCTAACACATAAAGTAAAAGAGCAACACAGTGAAAACTACAGTACTCTAAAAAAAGAGATCAAAGACAATTTCAGAAAATAGACAGATATTCTTTGCTCATGGATAGGAAGACCAACATTGTGAAAACTGGTGTACTCCCAAAACCATTATACAGATTCAATGCAATCATGATCAAAATACTATCAGTATACCTCACAGATCTAGTGAAAATATTTCCTACCATTCATCTGGAACAAGAAGAGACCTAGAATAAACAAAGCAATCCTAGGCAACAAAATAAAGGTAGAAGACATCACAAACTCTGTCTTTAAATTATACTACAAAGCTACTGTCATAAAATCAGCATGGTACTGGCAAAAAAAAAGATACCTAAGTATCAATGGAATAGATTAAAAGATGCAGACACTATACAGACACATTCAGCCACCTTATATTGGATAAAGGGTCCAAACACGTTCACCGGAGGAAAGAAAGCCTGTTTAATAAATGGTGCTGAAAAAAGGCTTTCCACATGTTGGAGACTAAAACTAGAACCATGTCTATCACCATGTACTAAACTAAAATCAGAATAAATAAACATCTAAATACTAAAACAGAAACACAATTTACTGCAAAAAAATAAGTAAAGATCTTGAAGACATAAGACTAGGCAGAGAGTTCATGAAAAAAAACCCAAACTGCACAAGAAGCACTTAAAAGAATCAACAACGGGGATCTCATCTTATTCAGATTTTTTGCACTTCAAAAGAAATCACCATCACAGTGAAAACCCATAGATTGGGAAACATTTTTAGCCAACTGTCCCTCAGACAAAGAACTTCTATCGAGAACATATAAACAACTGAAATAAGTCAGACCCCAAATTCAAAGACCCAAGCAAAAAATGGGCATCTGAGGTGAGTATACATTTCTCAGATGAAGAAATAAATGGCAAATAAATATATGAAAAAACATTCAACCTCACTGGTCCTTAAAGAAATGCAAATTAAAACAACACTGAGATTCCATTTCACCCCATAAAGAATGGCTGCCATCAAGAAATCAACAAATAACAAATGCTAGTGGGGCTGTGGGGAAAAAGGACCCCTTCTTCACTGTGAGTGGGAGTGAAGATTAGTGCAGACACCCTGGAAATCAGTATGGAGATTCCTCAAAAAATTAGGATTAGAGGTTTCATTTGGTCCAGATATTCTCCTGGATATTTTCTAAAAGAAACTTAAAAGCATCACATCATAACAATATACGCACACCCACACTTTAACAGCACAGTTTTTTAATAGTAAACTCTTGGAAAAAACCTAAATTCCCTTTAACTGATGAATGGATAAAAAAGATGCGATATATATATGATAGCGGTAGATAGGTATTAATGATATAGATATAGATAATGGAGTTGCACTCAGACATAAAATAGGATCAACTTGAGACATTTCTAAGTAAATGAATGTTCCTTGAGTCCAACTCTTAAGTGAAAAAAATTGGGCACATGTGTAAATATCACATTGTCTCTCTGGTGTACAATACTGAAAGTACATATAAGGACTAAAATTATACTAGATATTTTGAAATAGGAAGAAATTGTTCAGAAGGGAAGAAGAACTATGGAGAGATGCAAGTAAAGAAAAGAAAAAAAACATGAGAAAAAAGGATAAAAAAAAGGCCAAAACTTTGCAAATAAGGACATGAAGAAGGGTTGTATGTAAGGGAGGGGAATGGGAATAAAAAGAGGAATCAAGATATGTTGTACAGGTCTAGATTCCCTATGATGAAAGTGAACATTATGTGTTTCTAAATTGTACTGAAAAATTTAATCTTTTAAAATTTTTCTGCGATGATGCAAATGTGCTTCATATGTTTTCTCCAGTGAAATAGTCAGCTGTAAGCCACACGTTGCTACTGAGCACTTGAAAGCTGGCTAGTGTCACTGGGGATATAAAACTCCAAGTTCGTTTAACTTTTATTAAGTTTAATGTGAGTAGGCTCGTGTGGCTAATTATGACTCTGTTGGACATCATGGGCCTAGATCATGTGGTCAGAGACTAAGTCCCTCCTGCTCACATGTGTCTAGCATAATAATTAGCACACAGTAAATACTTGATATGTACTTGCTGAGAGAACAAAAGAAGGAAGGAAGGAAGGAAGGAAGGAAGGAAGGAAGGAAGGAAGGAAGGAAGGAAGGAAGGAAGGAAG
>NW_004524636.1:12092603-12097465 GCF_000260255.1 Octodon degus
GAAGGAAGGAAGGAAAAAAGAAAGAAAGAAAGAAAGAAAGAAAGAAAGAAAGAAAGAAAGAAAGAAAGAAAGAAAGAAAGAAAGAAAGAAAGAGTAGAAATATGGTATGGATCATTAAACCCCTGATTTGCTTTTTACAACTACTGTAGCTTTTGATGAAATGTTGTAACTCCTATTATTTACACTTAAACCTGGATTTTCTTCAGCCTCAGTGGCTCCTGACAGAAAAGTTTCTTTAAACAAGTAACCCAAGTCTTACTTCTAAACCCCTTTAAGAGAGAATTAGAAATGAAAGTATTTTGAGAGAATGCTAGTGACTGAGCCCAGGATATCACATGTGCTAAGTACACAAACTACCACTAAACTATACCTGTATTCTCTGATCCCGAAGAATTTTAACAATATTTGTACTTACGTCTATTAAAGTAAATGCTAAATTTTGTAATAAGTAGTCCACCAAATCTCTATGGCATAACTCAATAAGAAGTTGTGTCTCTCCCCTATTAAGCATCACTCTTACTAATGCTTAATGAATGATGCTTCAGAGCTAGAGTTGTCTAACACCTGCAGAGTTGAGCATTCAAGATGCTTTATAAGAACCAGGAAAGTATGAGCAGTTGTCCAGGAGGAAGGTGATGAGAATCTCAGATACTTGAGATACTTGTGATGAATAATCTCTCAAGACTATTTTGAGGAAGTTTGTATCTATCAGCTGCTATTATCTTTTTAATTCTGATTTTCGTCCTTTGGATTTTGCTTATCTGTCCCCCTCACTCATAAATCATCCCTTCATCTTCTAGTCAGTGTTAAAAGTGTCTCCCTCTCTCATTCCTTTTCCTGGAAAAGGTGATGAAAACTGATTCACATATCTGTGCAGATGATCAGATTAACAAAGTCTACATATTCTTTAATGTGTGACTTCAAGATCACATTAATCATCAACATTCAGGTGACAAGAGAAGACTGAGATTTAAAGGTCAGGTTTGAGATGGTACATTTCATCTCTACCCACTTCCCACTGGTCAGAACTCAAGAAAAATACTTATAAAAAGAGTAAAATCTGGAGAAATTACAGAAAAGTGACTGCACAATGAAAATAAGCAGATTATGAAGTGAAAAAGGGATAAAGAGAAGAGCATGAAGTGAAAGTAGAATGAGATTGCATAAGCAAAAAAATATAAGGTAGGAAATAGGAGGACAAATTGGACATTGTTTTATATGCTAAGAAAAATGTAGTTGTGTGTTGAAAATTAATGGAGCTTTGGTCATGGCATAGATAAATTTATATAAATGGTAGAAAGCATATTTTATAGATATGCTAGATTCTCACCGTTAAATTGCCTTTCACCACACATTTTCATAACACTTAAAAAGTTGGTTCAATCAGCAAATATTTATCCAGCCTGGACCATGTAAAAAGTGCTAAAATGATGAAAATATAGTAATGAACAAGAAATGTGCCCAGCCTAGTTCTTACATCAGAGATTTTGTTTCAGACCTCTAAGAAAGGGGAAAAGCAATAAATTCCAAAACTCTTTGTTGATGGCCATTTCTAGGAGACAGTTCAGAAATGCAATAATGAATGATGCTTTGGTATGAGGACTAGAGCCATGCAGCACATGCAGAGTTGAGGAACCAAGGCACTTTGAAAGGGTCACTTAGGAGGTACATACAGTGGTCCAGGAAGAAAGTGATGAGTCTCTCCCATAATGGTCTCAATATGTTTTGAGTACTTTTCTATTGCTAGTGTTTTTATCTTTCTAGCACTGATTTTTTTTTTTTTGCCTTTGGCCAATTATATCCCGATTCATTAAGCATTCCCTCCCTCTTCTATCTGGTGTTAAATGCATCTTCCTCCCAGTTCCCACATATCCTGAACATTGCTCTATGATTGCATCGTTCAGCTCGTGAGCCTATCCCTTCTTCTGGCAGGACATTAGATAACACAGGCACCCACTGCAGCTTGGGTTAGGTTGAAATACAAAACATTCAGTGATAAAACGTTTCATATAGATTTGATGCCAGAGTTTCAATGAAAGTAAGTCCTACTCTAGGTTTCTTGCAGGATAGTGTATCTCAGTGGTCTGAACAAATTTAGTTGGAATGAGCTATCTGAATTATTACACATGGCACTTGATCTTTGTCAAAATACACTGCTCCTTGGTATCAATGGAGACTATTGCCAAGATTTCCCAGAGATAACAAAACCCCATAATTCTTAAGTCCACTACATGATTTGATGATTTAATATTTGCATATGACCTGTACACATCCTCCTGTGTATTTTAAATCATCTACAGATTAATTAAAAACACAGATACAATATGTAAATAGCTATTATGCTGTGTTATGTACAGAATAATAAGAAAAAAAATCATATATATATATATATATAATGTACTGGTGAAATTTTTAAAAAAATTTGATCTGAGGTTGATTGATTCCATGGATAGAGAACCTCTGCATATGAAAAAACAACTGTATTCAATTCTCAAAATTCTCAAACACAAGAGAAATAAGTGCTCCAAGTTATGTAAAGCAGTTTAAATAGTATTAAATAAGCCTTTCTACATAACGTGGACCTGTGTGCAGACATCATCTTGCATCATTGTAGCCTTAGGATCCTCAGTGCTATATCACTTGTATGCCATAAGCTGTAGCTGACTGATCTCTGCTCCAAAGAAAATGAATTCTCTTAAAGAAGACTTTGAAGCTCTGTGTTTTTATCTCAGTTTGTCCTCCTGGGCAAAGTCATAAGCATTATGTGTGACCCAGTGCAGGGTAGTGGCTTGACTCTAGGTTTGGCACAAGCAGAGCTTTATAGGCAGTTGCCTCTGGTCATCCTGGTTACCACCATGTAAACTGTGTGCATCTAGGGAGCCCTTAGGAACTACTGGGGCTGCAGTATTCCTAGAACATGGTGCATAGTGAAGAGTCTCCAACCTAAAAGCCTCATTCTTAGGATATAAAAGAAAGAGACTCCCAATTTCTCAGCTATATTTTCATGGAATGTAATCTCAGCAAAAATGAGCTGGTGATAAAAAGAAACTGCCAGCTTGGTCCTCTGAAGGAAATGTCACAGCCCTGCACTAAAGCGGAGAAGGAGAAGCCCCTTACTCTTGGCTATAACCACTTGGAGCGGAGTGTTTTCATGCAGTGCTGAAGGGTAGAGGAGCAGAGGGAGCCAGTAGCTTCCACTCCCAGACTTACTGTTCTTTCAGCATGCTTAGCAGACTATCTTGAATAAATGTTTCTTCATTTACTATATGTGGTGGATTAATTACTAGTCAACTTGAGTGGGAATACCTCGCTGAACTGAATCAGTGTGATTCTTGGCATCAAAGACCCACCAGGGGATTGTTGCCGAAATACCTTAAAAGGAGGAAGGGAAAAGAAGGTTGCATACTGCTGATTTTACTGAAGAAGCTGCTTTTCAGCAGTTTTTCTTCAAAGGAGCTTTGACTCCTTCAGGAGAGCTTTAATCCTGCTCTTCATCTTGGACATCATCTCCTGGCTTCCAGGGCAGATCTCTCAGCCTTCTGGCACATCCTTTCCCCACCAGCATATGCTGTCTAGCTTCTAGCAGTGGCCTTTGGGTATTTCTGGTGCAATCCTTGATTTGGACTTGAGTGAGACACTGACATGAGCTCAAGGCCATTGTCTGAACTCCTACAGCATGTTGCTGTGGGATCCAGGACCCTGCTTGATTCTTTAGGTTTTTTTCTTTTTTTCTTTTTTATGTATTTAGTAAAGAGCCTACAGGGTCTCACTACACAGATCAGACTTGAAGTGCTCCTCCTGTTTTCAGCCTGCCAGGCACTGGGATTATAGGTGCGCACCACCATGCTCAGTCTCATTCACCATCTCAGCATGCCCTGCTGGCAGGGGGGGCATGGCATGGCATGCCTGTGTCTGTCTAAGCAGGCATTTCAATCAACTGACTTATCTGGTCAGCCCTCTTCAGGTTTCTACTACATACCTAATTCTCTTGCATTCTTCTGCATTTGACTTTTTGGGTGAATATTATATATGCACCCTGTATCAAATCTATTCCCTTGCAAGATACTGGTTACAACACTGTCCTGAGAATAATTTTCAGACACTTTATAGCTGAATTTTTGTGATTTTTATGGTAAAGGATGTCTATGGAGTTCTGGCCACCATTAGAGAATAATCTTTTCTATTAAATTTTAGCCAACTCTCCAGCTTAAATTCAGGATAACATGTAGAGTAAGTTTTATTCTCTATAAGGCCCAGTGATTCCGTTTCCCTACTCACAATTAATTTCTACAGTGTAAGTGGTGATTAATTCTCCAAATTCCAGATATCAAAGGAGAGTCCCTGAGGAAAGCATACACAAGGAGTATCTATGTCGACTCTTGATCACAATAGGGAAAACTCAGTGTACTCATTCCACTTCAGAAAGGAACATGGCCTTCTCTTTATCTCCCGGGCTCTATGCTTCCTCGAGCATTTTATCAACTTAGAGTTAAACTTATCACTAAACTCTTTCCTGAGTGACCAAGGCTTGAAAGACCTCTTCTTCCACCTCCCCATACCAACTTTCCTTTCCAAGGATTCACTTGGCAACATAATGGAATGTGCCTCTGTACATGGGCTGCCTCATTCTGAAAACAATAGTTTGCTTGTGAATGTGTGGTGAATCTGCACAATTAACTTGATTTTTGATTCTTTCTCCCCCTCCACCCTGCACTCCCTCCTCTCTCTGTCTCTCTCTGTGTCTGTCTCTCCCTTTCTTATCTCTGTCTCTCCCTGTCTCTCTGTCTCTGCCTGCCTGTCTCTCTCTGTCTCTCTGTCTCTCTGTCTGTCTCTGACTCTCTCTCTCTCTCTCTCTCTCTCTC
>NW_004524636.1:12097565-12111840 GCF_000260255.1 Octodon degus
CTCTCTCTCTCTCTCTCTCTCTCTCTCTCTCTCTCTCTCTCTCTCTCTCTCTCTCTCTGACCTCAAGAATCTACAGCAGTACAAGAAACTGCAACATAAGTTGGTCAAAATGATTATCTAGTCTGTCATTGTGGTGAGGAGAGTCACACATGTTCTTCTTCCCATGGTGTTTAAGAGACCTTGTTCTAGAAATTACATTGCCTCTTTTCCTTTCTCTTTAATTAATCTTAAAGTTACATATTTTTCTCAGCACCTAAACACACTCATTTTTTTCCAGAGTAATGAATAATCATCCCCCCACCAATAGGATCCAAAGCCACCACTTGCTTTGCTTCCAGTTCTTCACCACTGTGTGTCTATGATGAGCAGCCAGAACTCGCTTCTCCATAGCCTCCCAGCTCTCTCCTAATCCTGGCACACCAATAAAACTAGTATTAACCTAGAGATAAAACTGCTTGCCATTTTCTTGTGAGAATGGCTTGCACAGTGTGCTTTCTCAGCTTTAGTATGTCACCCTCAGTCTCTCTTCCTTCTTGAATTTTCCTGCTCTTCCTCCTCTCTTATTCAATGTCTGTACTGATCCTCATTCTTCAACTTTTCCCTATTTATAGGTGTTACCTAAGAAGATATATATATATAGATATAGATATAGATATAGATATAGATATAGATATAGATATATCCTTTTTTCCTTCTTTCTCAACTGTATCTTTAAAGGCAACATCATTCTAACATAGTCATTCTATCATCTATCCCCATAAGATAAAACCAAAATCTTCATGTTTAATGTGAGCTTACCCAGTAACAAGTATTTTGCATATATTGTATCTAATTTTCTTTTTTTTTTTCCTGCCAGGATGTTTGTTTCCTGCTCAGAATAGAAGCAGGGATAGACTTCTCTGCCTGTCAATGCCTGGGCCTCACAGACACCACTTGGGGATCAGGGGGAGAGAGGAGGTATAGGAAACAGCCCCCAACTGTGTGTGCACTTTGTCCCATGTTTGTCCTAGCTAAGTCCAGGGAGGGCCTGCCTGGGTATGGTGGCACTAAAAGCCAGGGCAGAAGCAGCAGGCCACCTGGCCCAGAGGACAGTATGAATGGAGGCAATAAATACTGACAGGTCAAGCACAAGGTTTCAGGGCCATGGGGTCCAGGTGGGACAAGTAAGGCTCAGCATCTGGCCTTGTCCCCCAAGGACTCCCTATGGGGAGGAGGATGCAAGCACTTCCCAGGTGGAAGAGAAGGCAGAGCACACCTGCCTTCCAGATGGGGCTGGAGGTACCTGGTATTGGCAGTCTGGCCCTCCCCAATCCCTGCCTGGAATAGGGAGATGGTTGGCTAGGCTCTTCAGGGTCCCTCTCCATGTCCTCCCCCAGGACCAGAATAGGCCCTGGCTCTCAGAAGGGCCAGGAGCTGTGGGGCTACATAGCCCTATATTCATCCTGGCTAAGCTAGGGTATGCACAACAGGGTCCTGTCCAGTCCATCCACCCCTGCCTGGCCAGTCCATTTGTTGCTGTCAGTCACCATCTAACCACTATTCCTTAACATGTAGAACATGTGCTGGGAGCAGTACCTAACCTTTAACTCTTGTTTGCATGAGCATGTGGTCTCCTTGTCCCTGCCCTGTCTGATCACACTGACCTGAGGAGGCCTGGGGTATGCTGTTACTGTGTCTAATTTTCAAGACAACTTTCAAGCCCCATTTTATACTTGAGACATCTAAGGTTTAGAGATATTAAGTGACTTTCAAAAGGTCTCACAGCCAGCAACTGAAAGTACCTGGGTTTGAGCCCAGGTCATCTGAGCTCCATGTGAGTCTTGCACATCATTATGCCCCACCTCCAACAAGGCTGTCCTCCTAACCCACTTTCTCATGTGTTCCTTTTTATGACACTTACATTTTGCTTATATTAAGGGTTACTTGCACCCACCTCTGACCACACTCCCCATTGCATCATTAATTCTGGGAGAAATAAGCTATTTTTATTAGTTTCCTATCTCCTTTCTTATTAGCCTAGAATAGAGCAAAATAGGAAACCAGTAAAGAAAGAGCTACCAAACTGAATGGAAGAGAAAACATCTGTAAAGTTGGGCTCTTCTAACATGTCTGAACTTTCTGTTCATTTCCACTTGTGACAAAGATTTAGTAAATAAGCCCCACAGTGTCTCCACACCCCCAAAAGATTAGACATGCTAGGGAAGGTGGCTCAGGATCTTATTTTCAAGGATGTGAAAGGAAATTAGAAGATATCAAACTGTGAAAGAGCAGGATGTGTATCATTCATAGACTTGTTAAAAATTTTCCACATTTCCCTACTTTATTTTTTTATTTTCTATTTTTTTCGCGGTACCAGGGATTGAACTCAGGACCCTGAATTTGCCGTAGATTTTATTTTAAAGAGAAGAAAAAAAAACATAAAACAATGATACAGAGTTTAAAAACAAGATAATAGGCAATTAACAATGATTATATTGCATACTGTTATTTTCAAAGTATTTGCTCAGGCCAGGCTGTCCTGTCTCAGCTTTGTACTTCCTTTGTACCTCCCACTTGTGCATCATATAAAAGCCCTAGAACACCAGAGGTAGGGGCCTGGTATTTTGGGAATGATCCAGGTCAGTACTCATTGATGTAAATAAATCTGTCTGCAAATCCTGGGTGACAAAATAAATAAATAAATAAATAAATAAATAAAGTAGTTGCTCAGATTACCACACATAGCATACAAAACTGCACAAACAGAGGCCAGGGAGATAGCTCAGTGGAATAAGTGCTTGCTTGGCAAGTGCAAGGTCCTGAGTTCGATCCCTGGTACCACAAAAAAGAAAAAAAAAAAAAAACCACTGAACAAACAATATAAGCACAAACCGTTTTATCCAATGAACTAGCAGAAATAAGTTATCTAATCATTACCTATTTTGTGTATATATAAGTATTTTATTTTCCCTTCCTTCTTTTCTCCCTTCCCCCATCCCAGCTGTTCTTTCCTTTTGAGCAGTTTCTTTCCCTTACACAATATCTATTATTCATTATGGATCTTATTTACTGTTCCAATTTTTTATACTAGGGAAACAATATAATGTTTACTCATGTAAGTTAGGTTTTTTTACTTATGAGTATGATCTCTAGTTACATCCATTTACCTATAAAATCCAAGAGTGTTCTTTACAGTTGAGTTGTACTCCATCATATAAAAATACCATGTCTTTCTTATCCATTCCTTGGTTGGTGGGCATATAGATTCTTTCCAAGATTTATAAACATGGGTGCAGATATAACACTGTAGTATCATGTTTTTCATTCTTTTGGAAAAAGACTCAGAAGGGGAATAACTGCTTTGAATGGGACCTCTAATCCAAGTTTCTTTACAATCTCCACACTGATTTCCCCCGTAGTTTCACCAATACACACTCCACCAACAGTGGAGAATGGTTCCTTTTTCCCCAAAAACCTTCCAGCATTTGTTACTTGCTGATTATTTGATGATAGCCATTCTCTCTGAGGTGAAATGGAATCTCGGTGTTGCTTTAATTTGCATTTCATGAATGACCACTAATGTTGAACATTTCTTCATATATGTAATTTCCATTTATATTTCTTCATCTGAAAAATGTGTATTCATCTCAGATGTCCATATTTGGATTGGGCCTTTGAATTTGGGGACCTGCTTTATTTAAGTTCTCTGTGTATTTTATATAGAAGTCCTTTGTCTGAGGGACAGTTGGCAAAAACACTTTCCAAATCTATAGGATTTATTTTCATTCTGTTGGTGATTTCTCTTGAAGTTCAAAAACATTTTAATAAGATGAGATACCAGTTGTTGATTCTTTGAAACACTTCCTGTGCAGTTCAGTTTTTATTCATGAACTCTATTCTACTCTTAGATCTTCAACTATTTTTGCCTATTTTTTGTGCCAGTAGATTTAGTGTTTCTGTTTTAATATTTAGATCTTTAATCCATTTTGATTTTAATTTAGTGCATGATGATAGACATGGACCTAGTTTTAGTCTTCAACATGTGGGAAGCAGTTTTTGCAGCACCGTTTATTAAACAGGCTATCTTTCTTCCAGGGAATATGTTTGTTCCCTTTTTAAAAAATAAGGTGGCTGAGTGTGTTTGTAGTTGTGTCTGTATTTTCTAATCTCTTCCACTGATCCTCAGGTCTGCTTTTATGCCAGTAAAATATTGATTTTATGACAGTAGCTTTGTAGTATAATTTCAAGTGAGAAATTGTAATTCCTCATGTTTTACCTTTTTTACCCAGATTGCTTTTGTAATCCTAGGTCACTTCTGGTTCCATATGAAATTTAGGACTGTTCTCTCTATATTTGTGAGGTTTGTTAGTGGTATTTTTTTCTGTATTTTTAGGGAAGGGTCTACATGGTGTTCAGGGTCTCACTACTAGATCAGACTCATAGTAATCCTCCTGTTTACAGCCTCACGAGTGTTGGGATTATAGGTGGCCACCACCATGCACAGTCTGAACTGTGGCTCAGCATGCCCTGGAGATGGGGATGGGGCATGCATGGCAGGCCCAGGGATTGAAACTGACCCCTGTGCCTGCTTGCAGGTGCTTTAATCCACTGAGCTATTTGACCGGCCCCTTTAATGGTATTTTAATTTGGATTGTATTGCATCTGTATAACACATATTGAACAATTTGTAGTGACATACAAGAAACTAGAAATGGAGCTTGTCCCAATAGAAAGGATTTGGGTAGCTGGAGACAAGGGAAGGAGCTACAATTTATCAACAGACAAAAAAGCAATAAAGTAATTTTTGAATGAAAAATATTAAATTAAAATAAAATAAAGATAGATGGTAAGGAACAGGGAGACAGATCTTTTCCAACTGGGAGGGGACAAAGAGATGGAGGGAGGAAAGATGAAAAGGAGGGGGAGGGGATGAAAAATAATAAAAGGTGTTATGTACACATATCACTCACCATGAATGTAAGCATTATGTTCTGAAGATATGTACTAAAATTTTATTAACTTCCATAAATTCTCTGTAGCAATTTTGGGACTATGACATTTTCACAATGTTGGTTCTTCCTACCATGAGCAAGGAGTATCTTTCCCTTTTCTGATCTCCTCTTCAATCTCTTTTTCAGAGTGCTGTAATTTTCAATGTATAGGTCTATACTTCCTTTGTTAGATTGTTTCCTAAGTACTTCATGGTTTTGGATGCTACTGTCAAGGGTGTGGCTTCCCTAATTTTTCATTCCATGAGTTTGTTCATTATGTACAGGATTGCTATTGACTTTTGGGTGTTGAATTTGCATTCAACTACAATACTGAATTTGCTTATTAATACTAAGACTGTTTTAGTGGAGTTTTCAGTATCTTCTAAGTAGAGTATTATGTCACCTGCAAATAATGATAGTTTAACTTCTTTCCTATACTGATTCTTTTTTCTCTCTCTCTTTTCTAATTGCTCTGGCTAACTTTCTAAAACTATATTGAATTGGAGTGGTGGTAGTGTATATCCTTGTTTTCTTCCTGATTTTAGTGAAAGCTTTCAGTATTTGTCCATTTAGTATGTTATTTGCTGTTTGTCATAGGTTGTTTAATCATATTGAGGTAAAGACCATCTATTCTGATTTTCTGTAGGGTTTTATGATGAATAAGTGTTGGACTTTATCAAGAATTTTACTGCATTTATTGAGTTGATCATGTGACTCTGGTATTTGGCTCCATTGATATGGTATATTAAATTTATTCATTTGTATATAGTGAACCATTCCTGCATTCCTAGAATAAATCCCCTTTGGTCATGTTGTATAATCTTCTTGATGATTTGCTGCATTCTGTTTGCTAGCATTTTATTGAGGATCTTTACATCCGTGTTCATTACAGAGACTTGTTTATATCTTTGTCTTAGTTTGGTCTTTCTCATATTTTGGTACCAAGGTAAGACTTGACTCCAGGCCTGAGTGAGGGGGAATTGCTTTCCTCTCACTTTTATTAAAGAGTTTGAGGAATATAGACATTAAATCTTCTCTAAATTTTTTGTAGAAGTCAGCCATGACAAATAAATATATGAAAAATGTTCAACATCAATGTTCATTCAAGAAATACAAATTAAAACAATACTGAAATTTCATCTTCCTCTAGAAAGATTGGCTATCGGGAAGATGTCAACGAGTAAAAAATGCTAGAGAGGTTGTCACATAAAAATAGCCCTTTTCCACTGTTGGTGGAAGTGCAGACTGATACAACCACTATGAAAATCAGTATGGAGATTACTCAAACAGCTAGGAATGAAGGTCCCACTCAAGCCAGCTATTTCCCTCCTAGGTATTTCTCCAGAAGAACTGAAAGCATCATTCTATGGTGAGATATGTGTGCTCCTGTTTATAGCAGTGCAAATTGTCATAGCTAAATCTGGGAAGCAACTCAAATGTCCATCAACTGAGAAATAGATAATGAAGATGTCATATGTTTACATGACAGAGTATTATTCAGCTATAAGAAGGATATGCTTGAGGCTTTCATTGGTAAATGGATGCAAGTAGAGACCATACTCTTAAATGAAATAAATCAGACTATCATGTACAAGCATCATATGGTCTCCTCATTGTAAGAACTTGAAAGACAAAATAAAATCCTAAGACAAAATAAAATCCTAAGGTATGAACCTGTCAAAGAGGAAGGAATTACCGAGATGAGGAGAACAGGAGAGGGAGTGGGGAAAAGAGATATATATATATATATATATATACGTAAGCAAGATGGTTTAGATAATTATACAATGCATTTCTGCTGGTCTACGCAAAAGAACAGTTAATGCTTAATTATTAGTTTGTTTGTTTGTTTTCATTTTTCCTTTTTCTCTCTTCTTAATTTCTGATAACTCTTTTCATTTTCTCTTTCTTTTGCAAATTTTGCATGCATGCATCTGGTAATATGAACAACTAATTTGAAGGTAACACTATGCAATACAACATTGTCAAATTCATATTATTTTGAGGGTCAGGGAAATAGCTCAGTGGAATAAGTATCTTCCTGACAAGTGGAAGATCCTGAATAGATCCCTGGTACTGAAGAATAATAATAATAATAATAATAATAATAATAATAATAACAATAGTAATATTTTGTTTAGTGAAATTTTCTATCACTTCTATTTTTTTCACTTTCTCACTACATCTTATTTTTTATTTCACTTTTATTGACAAGGAAACAGCTTTGAGATAGTTTCAAAACAGGTTAGTAGGACAGTTAGAATAATTAATAAATTGCATATTGTCTTCATAGTAGTTATTCATAGCAAAGGATACAGATATGACATCCTGTCTAAAAATTATTAGCACAAATCTTTCTTCCAATTGAACTGAGAAATTAGCTGTATATCTATTCTATTTAATATGTAAAGATTATATTTTTTTTCACTACAAAGTGGTCCTTCATTTATATAACACTTTTTTGTTTACTTTTGTAAAAGATGGGTATCCCATGGCCATTCAAATATTGTAGATGCATGAATTCAGCAAAGTAATCCAATATACTCCAGTAGTCCATAATAGTAGGTTTTCTTCAGGATTGGTAATGTCAGAAGTTGTTGATTTGAGCCTTTTGCAGTTCAGCATGGCTTTACTTTTTATATCTCATTTTTATCCTTTTCTGCTGGATGGTTAAGACCAGGATAAAGCAAGACCTATAGAACAAGAAATGTAACTTATATATTTGACAAGGTCACTCAAATCCCCACAGGATTTATCCTGAAACCCTGTACAGCAGTTTGTAGATAGTTTATCAGCGTCAGCAATGTGGCCAAGTCACAGCCATTGCTTGACCAACTTGCTCTCTGTGAAAGCCTAAGAAAATGTTTGCTCTCCATTTGATGTTCCTTAGGCACATTCTACATCGTGGATCACTTACCTCTGTGGCCCCATAATCTCCTTGATTGGAAAATTTGGGACACCACTGAGTTAAAGGATGTTATACTACAGGTTCTCTTATGTCCTGAGTCCTCACTGACCTTGAAGGGCTAAAACGTTGGCTATCTTTGTAGCCCATCTTTTTCTCTAATGTTCTGGTCTGCACAATCAAGTTGTTAAGCATACAGAAGAGAAGCTTAATGATATTACACTATAACATAGACAATTAAGCTTAATATCACTATCTGACTGAATATAACATGCATTAGACAAAACATGCAACAGGTATTTTAAATCAATCATTGATATGCTACACTTTAAATCCCTATGGAATGAGAAAATAAAATAAAAATAAAAAATAATAAAAATAGAAATAAAAATCTACAAATTTTTACAGGTAAATTTAGAAATCTAACCATATACAACACTGTAGCAGGACAATCCTATGACATATTTTTCTTGTCTCTTGTTTTCATTTATTATTTTTTTAACATAAACATTTACTTGAGAGAGAGAGTATAATGATAATTGATACAGCATTAGAAGCAGTACTTATTTAGAAGACCAGAATGACTGGCATTCCAAGAATAGCCCTGGTATTATACATTGCTATCCTCAGTGCATTTGCTCAGCTCACAGGTATCAGCATATATAGTTAGTCAGGGTGAGAATCTAACAATTAACAGCCATTTTCAAAAACCTGATGTAGATTCTCAGGATTATTGCCCTAACAATCCTCTGTACATAAATGTATGGTTTTGTCCTGCCATGTTTCCTAACTTTTCTCCTTGCCCTTTCTTCATTAATTAATCCTTAAGTTCTTGCTTTCCATTTAGTTGTGTTATACCTTCCAATTTTTATATCTTCTTTTGAGTTCTTACACTAGGTAGACACTATGATATTTACACATGTGGGTCTCGTTTATTTCATTTAAGTGTATATCTTAAGATTTGCAACCACTTATATATAAAGGCTTCAAGTTTATCATTCTTTATAGCTGAGTAATGCTCCAATGTATAAAAACACCACATATTTTTCATCCGTTCCTCAGGTGATGGGCATTTTGGTTGCTTTCAAGATTTGGCTATCACAAATTGTGCTGTTATAAACGTAGGTGCACATATATCACTATGATATGATGTTATCAGTTGCTTTGGGAAAATTCCCAGTAGGGGGATAGCTGGTTTGAAGGGAATTTACAGTTCTACTCTTTAAGGACCCTTCACACTGATTTCCATAAAGTTTGCACCAGTGTACATTCCCACCAGCAGTGGAGAGGGGTTTCCTTTTCCCCACAGCCTCTCCAGCATTTGTTGTTGGTTGATTTCTTGGATGGCCATTCTTTCTGGGGTGAGATGGTATCTCAGTGTTGTTTTAATTTGCATTTCATGGATGGCTAGTGATGCAGAGCAATTTTTCATATATTTATTTGCTTCTATAATTTCTTCCTTTGAGATGTGTGTTCATCTGGAATGTGCATTTATGGATTGGGTCTTTAAATTTGGGGACCCTAATATTTTTTTAGTTCTTTATAAATTCTAGACAGCAGACCTTTGTCTGAGTACTTGTTAATTAAGACTTTTTCCCAATTTGTGTGTTCTATTTTCATTGTTGGTAATTTCTTTTGACGTGCAAAAACTTCTCAATAAGAGGAGGTGCCAAGCGTTAACTCTTTAAAGTATTATCTGTGCTGTTTGGTTTTTGATTATGAACTCTTTCCCTACTTCTATGTCTTCAAGAGTTCCTCATACTTTCTCTTCCAGGAGATTTTGTTTTTCTGTTTTACTGTTTAGATCTTTAATCCATTTTGACTTTAGCTTAGTGCATGGGAATAGACCTGGGTCAAGTTTTAGTTTTTGGCATGTAGAGAGCCACTTTTTCCAGCATCATTTGTTAAAGAGGCTATCTTTCTTCCAGTGAGTATGTTTGGCCCCTTTGTTGAAGATAAGGTGACTGAGTGTGTTCGTAGTTGCTTCTGCATTTTCTAATCTATTCCATTGATCTGCAGGACTATTTTTTTTTTGCCAACACCATGCTGATTTTATCACAGTATCAGTGTAGTATAATTTCAAGTCAGGAATTTTATATTCTTTTTTCCCATAATTTTATTGAGAAACAAATAGCAATGAAACAATTTCAAGCCAAATTGGTAGGACAGTTTCAATAATTAACACATTGCATACATTCTTCCTAGTGGTTAATTGCTATACAAGATGCGGACATGATATCCTATTTACAAACACTATTAGAACATATCCCTCTACTCATTAAGAGAAGGAATTATAATGCCTACTGCCTTGTCTTTGTTGCCCAACATTGTCTTTGCTATTCTAGGTCTTTTCTGGTTCCAAACATAGTTCAAGAATGTTTTCGCTAGGTCTGTGAGGTATGTTGGTAGTATTTTAATTGGGATTGCATTGAATCTGTGCAACAGTTTGGGAGTATGGCCATCTTCACAATATTGTCTTTTCTTATCCAGGAGCAAGGAATATCATTCCATTTTCTGAAATCCTCAATGATCTCTTTTATCATAGTACATTGAATAGACCTTTGACATCTTTAGTTAGGTTAAATACTAAGTATTTCATTTTCTGTGGTGCTATTGTAAAAGGTATTGTTTCTCTAATTTCCATCTCATTGTGCTTGTTATCTATGTAGAGGAAGGCTATTGACTTCTGGATAACGACTTTGTATTCTTCTGTGCTACTGAATTTGTGTATTAATTCTAGGAGCTTCTTTGTGGAGTATTTTTGGTCTTCTAAGTAAAGTATCACATCATCTGCAAAACAAAATGATAGTTTAACTTCTTTATTTATCCTTGTTCCTTTTATGAGAATAGGTAATAAAATGACCTATATGCAACTGTATACAATAAACACACTTAACTCATAAAGCAATTCATAGGCTGAAAAGTCAAAGAATGGAAAATAGTAATACATGCCTGAGCACCTCAGAAAAAAAGCAGAGGCAGCAATCCTGTTCTCAGACAGTCTCAATTTCAAACCAAGAATGATCAAACAAAACAAAGAAGGCCACTGTGTACTGGTTAGGAGAAAAATTCAACAGGAAGAGGTAACACTCATAAATATGTACTCACCAAACACGGGAGCACCAAACTATATGAGACAAATCTTAATGGACATGAAAAATCTCATATCCAAATCCACAATATAAACAGGGGACCTTAACAGCCCCTTATTCCAAAATGATAGGTCAAGCAGACAAAAAAATTAGCAAAGAAATAGCAGAACTGAATCAGAGCTTCTATGATCTCTTTTATCAGAGTACTGCAATTTTCATTGAATAGATCTTGTCTAACATTTCTAGCTAATGGTTCCAGAAGTATATTGAATAGAAGTGGTGCTAGAGTACATTCTTGTCTTGCACCATATCTGACAGTAAAGAATTTCAGTTTTTCCCCACTTAGAATTATGTTGCAGTTGGATTTTCTTAGATGGCTTTTATCAGATTGAAGTAGAGGCTATCTATTCCAATTTTCTGTAGGACTTTGAACATGAGTGTTTGATGTCTCCAAAAGCCTTTTCTGTATAAATGGAGATGATTTTGTGGTTTTTTGATTTGGCTCTATTGATATAGTGTATTACGTTTATAGATTTTCATATGTTGAACCATCCTTGCATCCCTGGGATGAATCCTACCTGGTCATGGTATATAATCTTCTTAATGATTTGCTGTATTCTATTTGCTAGGATTTCATGAAGGATTCTTCCATCTATGTTCATGAGGGAGATTAGCCTGTAGTTCTCTTTTTTAGTTGCATCTTTCCTTGGTTTTGGTATCAGTGTAATACTTGCCTCCAGGAATGATTTTGGGAGGATTGCTTCCTTTTCAATTTTATGGAAGAGTTTGAGGAGTATAGAGAAAATAGCTTCCATAAATTTCTTGTAGAATTCAGCTGTGAATCCAACAAGACCTGGATTTTTCCTTGTTGGTAGATTTTTTATTACATTTTATATTTCATTGACTATTATTTCATTGTTCTTGAGACTTGTAATATCTTCTTGATTCAGTTTTGGTAATTTGTACTTTTCTAGAAATCTGTCCATTTCATGTGCGTCTTCTATTCTGTGAGAGTAAAGATTCTCAAAGCAGCTATTGATGATATTCTGAATTTCCACAGGGTCTGTGGTAATTTCACCTTTATTGCTTATGTTAGAGTTTTTTCATTCCTCTTTTTGATGAAGTTAGCTAGAGGCATGTCAATTTTATTTAATCTTTCAAAGAGCAAGCTTTTTGCTTCTTTAATTCTTTGAATTGTTTTCTTAGTCTTGATTGTATTAATTTCTGCTCTAATCTTTATAATTTCCTCCTATATTTGGGTTTCTCGTTTGGTTTGCTCTTCCTTTTCAAGACCGTTCAGGTGCAGCATTAGGGTGTTTATTTTTTCCCACTCTGTTTTCCTAATATGTGAATTCACAACTACAAATTTCCCTTTGGTCACTGATGTAGAGTGTGCCTAAAGAGAGTCACATGGAGAGAAAACACTCTCTCAGGCTTTCACAGAGAGCACATTGGCCAAGCAATGGCCGTGACTCATCCACATGGCTGACACTGACAAAGGTTCTACAATCTGAGGTACAGGATCTCAGGATAAATCCTGAGGGGATTTCACTGACCTTCTCAGACCCAAAAGCTACAACTCTTGTTGCATAGGTCCTGCTTTACCTTGGTCTTAACCATCCAGTAGAAAAGTATGAAGATGAAATATAGGAAGTAAAGCCATGCTGTTATGTTGAGCTGTGGGGGACTCAGGTCAACAATTTCTGACATTGCCAGTTAAACAGAAGACCCAATACTATTATGGACTACTGGACTCTTTTAGAATATTTTGCTGAGTTTACACACCTATAATATTGAAATAATGGAACTTAACAAAAAAAGGAGATACAGATGAATGTCCATTTTGTATCTGTGCATTCAAAGTGATTAGGATAGATATATAGTTACATTCTCTTAATGTATAGAATGATTTGTTCTAATGGTGTTTGTAAATAGGATCTCAAGTCCGCATCTTGTACAGCAATTAACCACTAAGAAGAATGTATGCAGTGTGTTAATTATTGAAACTATCCTAGAGATTTGATTTGAAACTGTCTCATTGCTATTTGTTTATCAATAAAATTATGAAAAAAATTTCCCTCTGGGAACTACTTTTATTGCATTCCATAAATTCTGATAAGTTGTGCTTGAATTTTCATTGAACTGTAGATAATGATTAATTTCTTGTTTAATTTTATCTGTGACTCATTGCTTGCTGAGTAGGGTGTTATTCAATTTCCATGTATTTACAGGGTTTTTTCTGGTTTCTATTGTCATTTATTTCCAGTTTCATTACACTGTGGTCAGATAATAGGCACAGGATAATTTCTGTTTTCTATATCTCTTTGACTATTCTCATGCTATCTATTTCTTTCCTATATGGCACATTCAAGGATTCTATCGTTTTTCTAATGTCCTCTATTTTTTGTCAGTGTCTTCTTGAGAAGCAGTTATTAATTCTTGCATTAGAGTTATCCTTTCTTTTTTTTACTTCAGAGATTATTCCTGATCTGATTTCCTTTACACCTTTCTGCAGTTGTTTCTTTGTTTCAGACTCTTAATTCAGACATTTCAGCTGTGTGATTCCCAATTTCTTCTGTGCTCATGTCTCCTGCATTTGTTCTGGGGGAGGCTCAGGGACTAAGCTTGCATTTTTCTCCTTCTATTTGTCATTTTGTATAACACTGTCCTCTGACCTTTGGTGTAGAGCTTTGGTGCAGTTATACTCTTAGAACCTACCAAAATTCTTACCTAAGAGAGATTATATGGTTAAGGCAGTTATAGTTTTGTATTTACAAAGCTAGAATTAGGATAACTAATAATAGGTAGTATATTTAGCAGTTGACAAACTTTTGTAACTAATGATTTGTATTTTAGACAACAAAAGAAATCATTATGTCTATATAGCTAAGCAGATATTAAATTGGGAATTTGTATTTAAGTTAGTTCCACTAAGTTCTGTGTGATCACCTCCCCTTGAGGTACCTGGTGTCTTCCAGTCAGACTAGTTCTCCCCGGTTACCTTTTGCCGCCTCTCTGAGTCAAGAGAGAAAGAGGGAGGATGCTCTTATAGATCTAGGTCTAGCAAAGTGCCTCAGCTTACTGTGTGCGGATCTACAAAGTATGAATTTGTCCCGATGTGCCTGGCTTGTGTCTGGCTGCTGTGCTCAGCTTCTTCCTGCTGCAGCCCATAAAAGTGAACGTGCTATGCCCCTCTGGCAAGATGTTCTCCTCCTGGGCTGGAGAGATGGCTCAGTGGTCTAAAGCACCTACTTAGAACAAGCTTAGCAAAGCATCAGGGACCGCGGTTCAATCCCCCAGCACCACAT
>NW_004524636.1:12113065-12144791 GCF_000260255.1 Octodon degus
CTTGTGATCCTATTTACAAACACCATTAGAAAAAATCATTCTATTCATTAAGAGAATGCAACTATATATCTATCCCAACCACTTTGAATACACAGAGGGTATTATTTAATTTCAACTTTTAATGGAGTTCTTGCAGCTTCTTTTAGCATTGATTTCATTTCATTGCATTGTGGTCAGATAATAAGCATAGCATCATTTAACTTTTTGCATTTAAGCATGTTCTGTGAGCTAGTAAATGGTCTATTTTGGAGAATTCCCATATGCACTTGAGAAGAATATTTATTCTTAAGTTGTTGAGTGAAACACTCTGTAAAAGTTTACTAAACTCACTTGTTCACAGGTTTTGTTCAGTTCTGTTATTTCCTTTGTTGATTTTTTTGTCTCGTTAATCTATATCTTTGTGACAATGTGGTATTAATGCCCCATTATAATTGCATTATTGATATTCAATTTCTCATGTCTCTTAATATTTGTCTTATATACTGAGGTGCTTGTGGTTTGGGTGCACACATATTTATGATTTTTATTCCTTTAGAAGTTTCCTCAAATATGTAGTATATTCTTGGTTTGAAGTTCACATTGTCATCAAAGAAAATAACTGCCTCTGATTTTTTTCTGGATTAATTTTTCATGGGGTACTGTTTTCCAAAATTTGACTTTCAGTCTATTAGTTGCTTTTTCTTAGTCAAATATGGTTCATGTACACAGTAAAATGTTGGATCTTGTTTCTTGATTCATTTTGACAATCTGTTTCCTTTTATTGGTGAATTGAGGCCAGTTATACTGATGGTTATTGCTGATATGTATTGACTTATCTTTGTCAGGTTATTTTCTTAATGTTTCTGCCTTCTTTCCCCCTCTCTTTAATTCCTTTCCCTGTCTACTTGTTGCATTCTGATTATGATCTGGGAATTGTGCTTATTTTTATCTCTATTGAGAATATGTTTCAGTAATCTTTGTAAGGTTGGCTTGCTGCTCATGAATTTTGTAAGTCATTCTTTATTATGGAAGCATTTTGTTTCTCCATTAATTTTAAAAGATAGCTTTGTAAGAGATATAAATCTGGGTTGGAATTTATTTTCTTTCATGAATTGCACTATTTCATTCCAAGCTCCTCTTTAATTGAGGATTTTTGTGGAGATGACTATGATTCCGATGCATTTTCTTTTGAAGTTATTTGGTTATTTGTCCTCTAACAGCTTATAATGTTTTGTTTTTGTACTGAAATTCTGGGATCTTGATTATTTTGTGTGAGTGTACAATTATTTTGATTATGGTTGTTTGGAGTTCTATATGCCTCACTCTACTGTATGTCAGATTCTGTTGTAATTCTTGGAAAATTTTCTGCAAATATTTCTGTCATTTGTATTAACTTCTGCTTTTTTCACTGACACCTATCAGTATTACATTGTTATTCTTTGCATCAACTTGCATCTGTTGCATTGGTGGGTTTTTTTTAAAAGAATACAAATTAGGATTAAAACAGAAAATATTATAAGTGACACAGAATTTCACTTAACATACTAATATAAATTTCATAGCATGTTTTATAATACATGGTGTTGTCTTCCAACCAGTTATTCATATTACCCAATATATGCATGTAAAATTGGAAGAAAGAAAAAATGAAAGAAATGTATGAGAAATTAAGAAAAGAAAAGTACAAACAATTGAAAAAGGAGACAAAACTGATTAAATATTACCTGCTCTTTTCCATAGACCAACAGAAATGCACAGTACAGTTTTCCAAATCATTCTGCTTACATACATTGATACATCTCTTTCTCCCACTCCCTCTTCTTCTTCTCTTCAACTCAGTAACTCTTTCCTTTTGAATAAGTTCATCCCCTTTTTCCAGTCTCTCTTGTACCCTTCAGATTACATTTTTCTCTTACATTTTTCTCATACTAAGGAGACAATATGTGTTTGCATGTGCGGGTCTGATTTATTTCACTTAGTATGTTCTTTAGTTGTATCCATTTATCAACTGGAGGCTCAAATTTATACTGTTTTATGGCTGAATAATACTCCATTGTGTAAATATATTACCTCTTCTTTATCCACTCTTTAGTTGATGGGCATCTGGATTATTTCCAGGATTTAGCTATAACCAGTAGTGCTGCTATAAACACGGGTGCTGGACCAGGGAGGCAGTTCAGTAGAATAAGCATCTGCCTGCAAGCGCAGGGTCCTGAGTTCAATCCCTGGCAATGAAAAAAAGAAAAACACGGGTGCACATATATTGCTATGATATGATATTTTCAGTTCTTCTAGAAAAATACCCAGGAGGGGAATATCTGGCTTGAATGGGATCTGCAATCCTAGATTTTTAAGTAATCTCCACTGATTTCCATAGCAGTTATAAAAGTGTGTACTCCCACCAATAGTGCAGAAATGTTCCTTTTTCCCCACAGCCCTTCCAGCATTTGTTATTGGCTGACTTCTTTTTTTTTCTTTTCAAAGTTTTATTGATAAAATTTTATTTTATTTTATTTATTTTTTCTTTTTTTTTTCTTTTCAAAGTTTTATTGATAAACATATAGCAATGAGACAGTTTCAAATCAAATCAAAAGTACAGTTTCAACAAATAATACACTGCATATATTCTTCTTAGTGATTAATTGCTGTACAAGATGCAGACTTGTGATCCTACTTACAAACACCATTAGAAAAAGTCATTCTATTCATTGAGAGAATGCAACTATATATCTATCCCAACCACTTTGAATACACAGATACAAAATGGACATTCATAGTTATACCCCAATTTTTTTTTAAGTTCCGTTGTTGAATATTATAGGTGTGTAAACTCAGCAAAATATTCTAAAAGAGTACAGAAGCCCATAATAGCATTGGGTCTTCTGTTTAATTGGCAATGTCAGAAATTATTGATGTGAGTCCCCCACAGCTCAACATAACAACATGGCTTTACTTCTTATATTTCATCTTCATACTTTTCTACTGGATGGTTAAGACCAAAGTAAAGCAGGACCTATGCAACAAGAGTTGTTTGGCTGACTTCTTGATGGCTATGCTTTCTGGGGTGAAGTGGAATTTCAGTGTTGTTTTAATTTGCATTTCTCAAATGAGTAATGATGTTGAACATTTTTTTACGTATTTACTTGTCATTTGCTTTTCTTCCTCAGAAGTGTATATTCATCCCAGATGCCCATTTTTGGATTGGATCTTTGAATTTGTTGGGTGCTGCTTTTTTTAATTCTTTATGTGTTCTAAATAGAAGGTCTTGATCAGAGTAACTTGGGTATTTTTTTCCCAATCTGTGCCTTTTCTTTTTATTCTGTTGGAGATTTGCTTTGAAGTGCAGGAACTTTTCAAAGAGGTGAGATACCAGTTGTTAATTCTTTGAGGTATTTCCCATGAACTTTGGTTTTTGTTCATGAACGCTCTACATACCCCTAAGTTTTTAAGAATTCTACCTACATTTTCTTTCATAAGATTTAGTGTTTCTGTTTTAATATTTAAATCTTTAATCCATTTTGACTATAGCTTAGTGTGTGGTGATGGGCATGGGTCTAGTTTTAGTCTTCAGCATGTAGAAAGCCAATTTTTCCAGCACCATTTATTAAAGAGACTATCTTTCTTCCAGTGAGAGTGTTTGGCTACTTTTTCAAAGATAAAGTGGTTGAGTGTTTGTAATTGTATCTGTATCTTCTAATCTGTTATATTTATCCTCAAGTCTGTCTCTAGCCAGTGCCATTCCTACTTTATCACAGTAGCTTTCAGTATATCAGGTCAGGGATTATGATACCTCCTGCCTTTCCTTTGTTTCCCAGGATTGCTTTTCATATTCTGAGTCACTTCTTGTTCCAAATTAATTTTAAAACTTTTTCTCTAGCTCTGTGAGGTATACCAATGGTATTTGTTTTGTTTTATTTTGGTTTTTGTGTATATGGTACAGGTTCTACAGGCTTTCACTACACAGTTTGGACTCATAGTGATTCTTCCTATTTTTCAGCCTCGCAAGCACTAGGATTACAGGTGTGCGACACCACACCCAGTTTCAATTGGCATCTCAGTGCGCCTCAGGGGCGGGTCCAGCAAAGGAGGTCCAGAATCAAACCCTAGGTTGCTGTGTCTGCCTAAGCAGGCACTTTAATCCACTGAGCTATCTGGCCAGCCCAATAATTGTATTTTAATCAGGATTAAATTGAATCTATATAACAATTTTGGAAGTATGGCCATTTTCACAATGTTGGTTCTTCCTATCCAGGAGCATGAAGTATTTTTTTCATTTTCTCAAATCATCTTCAATGTCTTTTCTCAGAATAATGTAATTTTTCACTGTATAAATCTTTTATATCCTTTGTGAGATTTATTCCAAAGAATTTCAATTTTTTGGATGTTTCCCTAATTTCTCACTCAGTGCATTCATTGTTTGTATACTACAATGCTACTAATTTGGAATGTCAACTTTGTATACTGCTACGTTGCTGAATTTAGTGATTGAATCCACAAGTCCCTTAGTGGAGTTTTTGAGGTCTTTTATGTAGAGTATCACATCATCTGCAAATAGCGATCATTTCACTTCTTCTTTTCCAATCCTTATTTCTTTTATTTCTCTGTCTTGTCTAATTGCCCTGGCTAATGTTTCCAGAATTATATTGAATAAGAGTGGAGACAATGGATATCCTTGTCTTGTTCCCGATTTTAAAGTGAAGGCCTTCCATTTTTGTCCCCTTAGTACTATGTTGGCTCTTGGTTTCTCATAAATAGATTTTATCAGGTTGATATAGATCTTCTATTTCAGTTCTCCATAGAGTTTTTGTCACAAATGCATGTTGGACTTTGTCAGAGGCTTTTTCCGCATCTAATGAGATCATCATTGGTTTTCTTTATTGGTTATATTGATGTGGTATATTAAATTTATGGATTTCTGTATGTTGAACCATTTCTGCAATACTGGGATGAATCCCACTTGGTCATGATACAGCATCTTATTGATGATTTGCTACATTCTGCTTGCTATTATTTTATTGAGGTTTTTTGCATCTATGTTCATTAGAGACACTGGCCTGTACTTCTTTTTTATAGCTGGATCTTTCTCTAATTTTGGAATCAGAATAATAGTTGCCTTCAGGAATGAATTTGGGAGAACTGCATCCTTTTGAATTTCATTGAAGAGTTTGATAAAAGTTGGCATTAAATCTCTAAAGTTCTTGTACAATTCTGCTGTGAACCAATCAGGACTTGGGTTTTTCTTTATTGGTAGGTTTTTTATTACATTTTTAATTTTGTTTCTCAATATTGAGTTATTCAGAGTTTGTTTATCTTCTTGACACATCTTTGACATTTCATATGTATCTAGGAAATTGTCAATTTCCTGTGTGTTTTCCACCCTGTCAGAGCAAAGAGTTTGGAAGTATATATTGATGATCTTCTGAATTTCTCTAGGGTCTATTAGTGACTTCACACTTTTCATCCTTTAGTGTATGAATTTAAGTTTTTTCTTTCCTTTTATTTTATTTTTTAAAATCAGTTGGCTAGGCGTTTAAAATTTTTATTCTTTAAAAAAATCAACACTTTGATTCATTTATTCTTTTTATTTTTTTATCTCCAATGCATTAATTTCTGCTCTAATCTTTATAATTTCCTGTCTTCTTTGGGCTTTGTGCTTGCTTTATTTTTCCTTTATTCTAGGAGCTTGAGGTATAAGATCATTTATTTAAGATTGTTCTATTTTCCTACTGTGAATTTATCGCTATAAATTTTCCTCTTAAGACAGCTTTCAGTACATTCCAAAGGTTTCAGTAGTTTGTATCTGCATTTTCATTTGACTTTAAATATTTTTAATTTCTTTAATTTCATTTGTGACCTTGGTTGTTTAATAAGCTGTTATTTAATTTCCATGTGTTTATGGTGTTTTTTGTAGTTTCTTTTGTCAATAACTTTCAGTTTTATTGCACTGTGATGCAATATATATGGGATAGTTTCAATTCATTTGCATTTACTTAAGAGTGCTCTGTGTGCTAATATGCAGTGTATTTTGGAGAATGTGCCATGTGCCAACTGTTGCATTGTTATTTTCTGGTACTTTGTTATTTTTAAAAGATCTTTCCATTCATGATCAATAGTTGCAATCCTCTCTTCAATGTCTAAAAGCCTATGTTATTTTCATTCAGTTAGTTACGGAAACTTTTCATTGAATTTTTAATTTCCTGGATATCTCTTTGAATTGGCTTCATACCTTCTAATATGTTGAGCAATTCTTTCCCTATGATTCTGATTTTGTTTTTACCAGAGAGATTATTTCCAATATGATTTCTTCTATAGATTTTTTTAGTAGGTTTGTTTATTACATTTATTTTGTTACATGTTTAAAAGTCTATGTTCAATTTCATTCACTTGCTTTGGGAACTCTTGATTGGATTTTTAATTTCCTGGATATCTCTTTGAATTGGTTTCATACCTTCTAATTCTTTCTTTTATTGCTCAGTGTTTCCATCATTTTCCTATGCTTCTCCATGTTTTTAATCTATGTTTTCCTTAGATATGTTGAGCAATTCTTTCCTTATGATTGTTATTTTTGTTTAACCTGAGAGATTATTTCTGATCTGATTTTCTCTATAGTTTCCTAGAGTTGTTTCTTTACTTTAGTTGCTATCATTTCAGAAATTTCATATATGTTTTCTGAATTATTCTATATTGATGTTTATTGGACTTTTCATGTGTTATCTGGGTGTCTGAGATTGCATTTTACTTCTTCATAATGCCATGTTCTATTTCAAAAATACCTTATTTTGTTTTCTGTGATATTTGTACTATTTTTATAGATAGGTATATCACTATTATCAAGGCCTTTCTAGGAAAAGTCTGTTTTTCTGAGATATAGTCTGTGGGTAGGAGACTCTTGGCTTATGTCTGTCTCAGAATCCTACCTTCCAAGTTAATTCAGATTAGGATATTGTTATATATTTGACTCAGTCCCAGTCTTTTATGTAGGGCTGTAGTGAGGTTATTAGCCCAGAACATTCTAGTATTATTACAGAAAGAAGAGAGAAAAGTTCTGATCTTCACATGTTGGCTGCCATTGAATGCTCTTGAGTTTATTTCTCTGGTGCACCTCTGTAATCTAGCCACACGTCAGCCAAAAGTTAATTTGGTTCTGATGTCCCCATCAAGGTCCTGAGGTCACTTACATGGGTCATCTTCTTCCATTATGATATCATAGAAAAACTGTGTCTCTAAATTCTTTTCCAAGTCTATTGCTCTTTCTCTTAATGATCATTCCTAAACATCTTCACCTTCATCCACAATTCAACCTGGGCCTCAATGCACTTGACTCCCAGATCCTCTACTTCAATCAGGAAATTTCTTCTTTTTTTGCTTGGTAAAAGATTCTGGATGTTTTGTTTTGTCTTGTCTTATTTTGTGTTTTATTTTGTTTTGTTTTGTTTTGTTCTGTTCTGTTCTGTTGGGAATTGAATCCAGGACCTTTTCACTCATCACAGCCACAGTCTTTGCAATTTTTAAAATTTGAGACAAAATCTTCTAAGTTGCCCAAGCTGGACTCAAATTTGTGGTTCTCCTGCCTCAGCTACTGAGAGTGCTGGAATTGCAAGTGTGAGCTACCATGCCCTGCTTAAACATTCCCTTTTCTGTGAGCATTCGCTTCCTCCACTTCAGTAGAACTGTGCAGACTCATTGTCTTTCCTCTAACGAACAGTCCTCTTCATCAACACTGAACACACTGCTGCTGGCATGAACTTCCTCTTTCCTTTTGCATTTCTTTTTCCTTTTCCATTTCTACCTTCCTTTTCCTTTTAAACTCACACCTACCCAGTCACAGTGTCTCATCATGCCTTCCTTCACATGAATCTCGGTCCTTTTGGCTAAAGTCTAGACAACTCTCACAAGGAATCCAGTTGTGTCTCTCCATTCCAGGATGGAAATCTTAACTGATCAGAGAGCCACCTGGAGACACATGTCCAAAGGCCAAGTGCAGAACAGAAACAAGAAGAAGAACCGCAATGTTAGTACTAGCAGAGATCACCATGCACCAGATCTATGTGATTGGTGTAAAGACCTAATTAAAGGTCAGTTGCTCAGAACTGGATTTCTTTTCATCTTGAAAACACAGAGGCCACAATATGCTTGTAATACCTTACATAAAAGGGAAAGATTGTAACTTCTAATCTTGCAATCCAGATATCATACAAAGCAATCATTTTTCACTTTTTTATATATTTAGTACCGGGTCTACAGGGTCTCACTACAAAAATCAGACTCATAGTGAATCCCCTGGTTTGGCCTCCCACATGCTGGGATTACAGGTGCATTACACCACACCCAGTTTCAATCACCATCTTAGCACACCCCAGGGGCAAAGCCAGCACAGCAGGCCGGGGATCGAACCCCCAGCCCCTGCCTTTGCCTAAGCAGGTGCTTTAATCCATGAAGCTATCTGGCCAGTCCACTTTCTCGCTTTTATGATCTCAAACCATCATAAAATCTGTGTTTTGGGGAAGATACAATAGACAGAAATAACTCCCTCAATGTTTTGGGTATGTACAGAGGTGCATGAAGTAATGTGTAAATAAGGAGACAGGAGAATATAAAAATATTTTGTAAGAGATTTTATCTTTAGTACGGGGCTTGAATCCAGAGGCTTTGCAGTGAGATATGTATTCCTGGCCTTACATCTCCAGCTATTTTTTGAGAAAGAATCTTATAAGTTATTGAATTACTCAAGCTGACCTTGAATTTGAAGTCCTCTTGCCTTAGTCTTCAAGACTGCTGGGGATTACAGGTATGTACCATCCTAGTCAGCTTTTATGTTGGAATTTTTATTCAGGATTTTAAAAAGACTTTTGTATTTTTCTTTTTTATTAGTTCCTGTTTGCACTACATAAGGATTGCATTTATAGTGCAGAATTGGTACATACATGTGACACTGTAATCCTGTTTTTCTGGTCTAGAAAAACCTCTCACTGCCTGCTCCCTCCAACTCTTGGTCCTCTTCCCATTTGGAAAAGTACTATTTTCATCCACTTTTTCCTGTAAACTGTCCTCCCCTCCAAAATTTCCCCTCATGTCTTGTTCCCCAATTCACTTGAAAAAGATCTTATTTCCTATTTAGCTATTTTCTGTTTTGCTTTTTAAATTTTTTGTTTCTTATATAATAGAAGTTACGCAATACTTAAGCTTGTTATTTTATTTAATATTATGGTCTCAAGGTGCATCCATTTACTTACAAGTGCCTCAAGTTTATTTCTTTGTGAGATATTACTGCTCTAGTGTGAACACATATCACATTTTTTTTACCCATTATCTGTTGATGATCATATAAGCCATTTCCAAGATCTAGCTATTAATTGTGGAGCAATGAACTCAGGTGTGCTCAGATCACTAGAATATGATGCCTACAACTCTTTCAGGGAGATGTTTATATGAGCAGCTGGGTCAGATGAAATTTCTAATTTTAGCTTTTTTAAGAACCTCTGTAATGACCTCCATGGTGATTATAATGGTTTACATTACCATAACAGAAAAACTTATTTTCTCCACATCATCACAATTATTTGTTAATATTTGATTTATTAAGATTGCATCTTAATAATGTTTTTATTTGAATTTCCCTAAATGGCCAGTGATGTGGAGCATTTTTTCCATGTATTCATTTCAGTATTTATACTTCTTCTGAGGAGTATCTATTCATTTCTATTGCCTATTGTTTTGATTAGGTCTTTCACTTATTAGGGATTTTTTTTTCAATTCTTTATGTATTCTAGATGTTAGTCTGTTGCCTAAGTAGTAGATGACAAAGAAAAAACTTTTCACCATTCTATAGGTTGTGTTTTCACCATGATGGTTGTTTCCTTTGCTGTGTAGTTTCAATATAATCTCATTTGTTGATTTATTTTATGGGTTATTTCTTGTACCACTGAGGTTCTGTTCAAAAAGTCCTTGGCTATGTCTGTCTTCAATAGTTGTACTATCTTCTCGTAGATTAAATGTTCCTGTATAAACATTTAGACCTTTGATCGACTTTGATTTTAGTTTAATGCATGGCCGGAGACATGAATCTGTGCTCAGTCTTATATGTAGATATCAAACTTTCCAAGTACCATTAATTTAAGAGGCTATCTTACTTCCAGTGTGTTTTTGGCTCCTTTGCCAAAAGTCAAAGAGCTAAGTGCTCCTGGGGTTGTTTCTACTTCCTCTAACTCATTCCTTTTACCCTTGCCACAAACCTGTTTTTGTGCTTGTACTGTGCTTCTTTAATCACCGTAACTTTGTAATATAACTTCACATGTGGGATTGTGATGCCTCTTGCTTTGCTTTGTTACCAAGGATGGCTTTTACTATTCTGGTTCTCTTCTGGTGCCTAGAAGTTTTAGAATATTTTCTCTAGATCTGTCAGAAATGCTATAGTATTCGAATTGAGACTGCATTAAATTTATCTTCAGTTTTGGAAATAAAGCTATTTTGATTATGTTGGTTCTGTCTATCCAGGAATGGGGATATATTTCCATTTTCAATATCCTTTTAAGTTTCCTTTTTTGAGTGATGTAACTTTCACTGTACGAGTCTCTCACTTCATTAGTTAGATTGTTTTCTAGGTATGTAATTTTTCTTGATGCTATTGTTAGTTGTATTATTTTCCTAATTTCTTTCTCAGTGCACTATTAGTGTATAGGAAAGCTATGAACTTTTGTGTATTTATTTTGTATCCTGCCATGGTGCTGAATTTGGTTATTAACTGTAGAAGTTTTTTTGTTGAATTTTTGAGTCTTTTAAGTGGAAGCTCATGTCCTCTGCAAATAAGGATACTTTGTAATTTCCATTTTATTTCTTTTTCTTTTATGACTGCTCTGGCTAATGTTTCAAGGACTATGTTGAGAAAGAGTGGTAATAGTAGACAACCTTGCCTTGTCTCTGGATTTATAGAGAAAGCTTTCAGTGTTTCCACAATTAATCTAATATAGACAGTGTTTCTCACAAATGGCTTCTATCAGCTTGAGAGAAGGCCATTCTATCACTATTTACTATAAAGTAAATATAAAACTGTAGTTTTTGCTATGAATGGATGTTGAATTTTGTCAAAGCCTTTGTCTACTGAGACCACCCTGTGATTTTTTTTCCAAGCTTCTGTCTGTGCAACAACTTATATTTATTTATTTGCATATGTTGAACAATCCTTAAATCTTGGGATGGAACTGACTTGGTCATGGTATATGATTTTTGGATGATTTTTTAAAATTCTGCTTGCCAGTATCTTGTTAAGGATTTTTGCAGCTATATTTATTAGAGATTGGCCCATAGTTATCTTTTCTGCTTAGATCCTTGTCAGGTTTCTGGAATGCTAGCTTCCAAAAATGATTTTGAGAGTATATCTTCCTTTTTGATTTCATTACAGAGTTTGAGAAATATTATTGTTGTATCTTCCCTAAAACTCTTGGAAAATTCAGATCCTTGTTGCATGACATGTTGCCTTCCTTTCTTTGATTTTTAATCTATGGATTGTCTTTTGTCTTATAGGATTAAATGTTTCTTATATACACATACCATTGGATTTTCTTGCTTGGTCCATTCTGCTGATCTGTGTCTTTAGACTGACAACCTGCAACCTTTCACACCAATAGTTAAAGTTCATCAAATCTGGATTTTTATTAGCTGGTGGGATTGTTATTACTACTTTAATTTTGTTGCCTGTTAGAGGATTATTCCACACACTTAAGTTTGTTTTGTTCAGTTTTGGCAAGAAATATTTATCTAGGAATCTCTCTATTTCTTCTAAGTACCTCAAATGTTTGGCATTCAGGTTTTATAAAGTAATTGCTGATGATCTTGAGAATTTCATTGGTGTCTGTTATGGTTTCACCTCTTTCATTTATAAGTGCATTGATTTGTGCCTTTCCTTTCATTTTTTGAGTAAGATTAGGCAAGGGTTTGTCTACTTCATTAATTATTTTAAAAAATCAGTTTTTTTACTGACTGATTTTTTTGCATTTATTTCATAGTCTCTATTTCATTGATTTCTGCTCTGATCTATGTAGTTTCCTTTCTTGTAGAAGCTCTGGGTTTGTATTTTGTTTTTGTTTTTCTAGGACCTTGAGGTGTCACATTAAGTAATTTATTTGGGCTTAATCTATTCTTCTAATGTGGTTATTCACAACTATAAACTTCGCCCATACGACAGTTTTCATTGTGTCTTATAAATGTGGTTTGTTGACTAGCATTACCATTTAATTCTAGGAACTGTTTTAATTCTCCTTCAGTTTCTTCTGAGGCCACTGATCATTCAAGAACATGTTGTTTAATTTCCATATGTTTGCATGATCATATGGTTTCTTTTTCATTAATTTCTAGTTTCATTGCATTGTGCACTGATAAGCTATAATATAGAATACTAATATATACTATATTATATTTGATAATATATGGTAAAATATTGATTCTTTGTATCTATATAAGCATTCTTTATTAGCTGTTATGTAGTCTCTTCTGAAGAAAGTTCTATATACGGATATAAAAAATATATATTCTATTTTTGGCAGGAACACTTGGTATATGCCTACAAAGACTAGTTGTTTAAAAGTTTGATTCAACTCCAGTATTTTTTTGTTGATTTTTTTAGTAGATACAGGTCATCTACCATAATTTTGTTGATGTTTATCTGATCTTTTATGTTCATAAGTGTTTGCTTTATGAGATTTGGTGCATATACATTTATAACTGTTACCTCTTCCTGTTGAGTAGTTCTGCTATCCAATATTCAATTTCTTTCTCTGTCTCCTTTGATTGGTTTTGGTTTAAACTCTACTTTATCTTAAAATAGGGTAGTTATTTCTCCTGGATGTCAGGTTTCTGCTGCATGGAATACAGTTTCCCTTCCTTTGATTTTTAGTCTATGAATTTCTTTTTCGGTTAGATATGTTTCTTATATACAACATACCACTGGATTTTTTTTTTATAAAACTGCATCTTCTTTATTTCGCATACTTTAATTTAGAACAAAATAAACAAAAAATTCTGAAGAGGAAAGTGATCGATGATGTAGAGTGTGCCTAAGGAGAGTCACATGGAGAGAAAACATTCTCTCAGGCTTTCGCAGAGAGCACATTGGCCAAGCAATGTCCATGACTCATCCACATGGCTGACACTGACAAAGGTTCTACAATCTGAGGTACAGGATCTCAGGATAAATCCTGAGGGGATTTCACTGACCTTGTCAGACCCAAAAGCTACAACTCTTGTTGCATAGGTCCTGCTTTACCTTGGTCTTAGCCATCCAGCAGAAAAGTATAAAAACGAAGTATAAGAAGTAAAGTCATGCTGCTATGTTGAGCTGCAGGGAATTCAGGTCAACCATTTCTGACATTGCCTGTGAAGTGGAAGACCCAATACTATTATGGACTACTGGACTCTTTTAGAATATTTTGCTGAGTTAAAACACCTATAATATTCAAATAACGAAACTAAACAAAAAAAGGATACAGATGAATGTCCATTTTGTATCTGTGTATTCAAAATGGTTAGGATAGTTATATAGTTGCATTCTCTTAATGAATAGAGGGAATTGTTCTAATAGTGTTTGTAAATAGGATATCATGTCCGCATCTTGTACAGCAATTAACCATTAGGAAGAATGTATGTGATGTGTTAATTATTGAAACTGTCCTACCAATTTGGTTTGAAACTGTCTCGTTGCTATTTGTTTCTCAATAAAATTATGGGGGAAAAATAAGATCACAATGCACAACATCCAACTCTGCTGTAAAATTATGGAGGGGATTAGGCTCAAGGCCCTTACTTCTCCTGCCCTGCTTTCAACACAGGGCAGGAGAAATTAGTTACTAGACTCAGGAGAGGGAGCGATGAGACAGGGCCACTCAGGCTGCAGGGGAGCCACAGTGGTGCTATACAGAGGACGCAGGTCTCCCACAGTGGGAGCTCCTAATCCACTTCTTCTATCCAGGACACATCTTCATTCCTTCAGTTGGAGGGATCTCATCAGGAACAGCAGCACTGAGCTCCTTTGCAGTCACCTCATATTCATGGATACCCAGGCCCAGCTTGATCATGAGGTAGATATGGTTGGAGTGAGTCTGGGTGTACTCCAAGGAGAAGCCAGGAGACAACAGTGCTGTTTTGAACAACAACACCACCAGATCCTTGACAACTTTGTTATTCTTGTCAGCTTTGGCCTTCTGCCTCAGGGTCTCCACAATGGGGTAGTGGGGGTTGATCTCCAGGTGCTTCTTGGCCATCATGTAACTCATGGTAGAGTTGTCATGGAGGGCCTTCTGTTTTTTATCTGTTCTGATAATCTGTGTTTTTTCACTGGTGAGTTGCAACCTTTCACATTAGTAGTTATAATTGATAGATAATAACTTATTCCTGTTACAGTATTATTATGATATTATTTTCTATTGCAGTTTTCTTTCTCTTCTCTCCTTAATTTCTTTCCCTACATGGTGCATTCTTCTATTGGACCCTTTTGATATTGTTGGCTTCATTGCCTCTCTCTAGAATATTCCTAAGAAGATTTTTAATGTTGGTTTCTTGGTCATTAATTGCTTAGTGCTTTTTATAATGGAAATACCGACATATGAGAACTTGTACTGTAACGTCATGTACCTCGGTAGTGTCCCAAATTTTCTGATCAAGAAGATTATGGGGCCAAAGAGGAAAGTGATCGATGACGTAGAGTGTGCCTAAGGAGAGTCACATGGGGAGAAGACACTCTCTCAGGCTTTCACAGAGAGCACATTGGCCAAGCATTGGCCGTGACTCATCCACATGGCTGCACTGATGAAGGTTCTACAATCTGAGGTACAGGATCTCAGGACAAATCCTGAGGGCATTTCACTGACCTTCTCAGACCAAAAAGCTACAACTCTTGTTGCATAGGTCCTGCTTTACCTTGGTCTTAACCATCCAGTAGAAAAGTATGAAGTCGAAATATAAAAAATAAAGCCATGCTGTTAAGTTGAGCTGTGGGGGACTCAGGTCAATAATTTCTGACATTGCCAGTTAAATATAAGACCCAATGGTATTATAGGCTACTGGACTCTTTTAGAATATTTTGCTGAGTTTACACACCTATAATATTCAATAATGGAACTTAGAAAAAATGGGGTATACCGATGAATGTCCATTTTGTATCTGTGTATTCAAAGAGGTTGGGATAGATATATAGTTGCATTCTCTTAATGAATAGAATGATTTGTTCTAATGGTGTTTGTAAATAGGATCACAAGTCCGCATCTTGTACAGCAATTAACCACTAAGAAGAATATATGCAGTGTATTATTTGTTGAAACTGTCCTTCCGATTTGATTTGAAACTGTCTCATTGCTATCTCTTTGTCAATAAAACTTTGAAAAAAAAATAAAAAAAAATAATAATGGAAATACCTTACTTCTCCATCAACTTTAAAAAATAATTTTACAAGATATATGTAATATATCTTCCCTTTGAGATTTGTGTTGAGAAGTTTACAGTTTTGGTGAGAGTTCTATAATTTTTTTTTCAGAACCAGGGATTGAACTCAGGCCCTTGTGCTTGCCAGATAAGCATTTATTCTACTGAGCTATCTCCCTGGCTCTGAGAACTCTGTAATTCTGATGGGTTTTCTATGATTACTTATCTATAACAGCTTTTAAAGTTCTGTTGCTGAGAATTTTAATTATCATGTGGCATGTAATTTTTTTCCTGATCACAGGTATATGGTGTTCTATATTGCTCAGTGATCTGTATGTAAAATTCTTTTCCCATGTCTGAAAATTTTTCTACTATTACTTCTGTAAACAAATCTATTTATGCCCTTTGGTACTGAATTCTAATTTTTAACTAACTCCAATTACTCTTAGGCCTCCTTTGTATCATCAGGCACCTGTTGGATCAATGATTTTTAATTTTATTGAGAAACAAATGGTAATGAGACAGTTTCAAAACAGGTTAGTAGGACAGTTAAAGTTTAGACATTGCATATTGTTGTCTTCATAGTAGTTATTCACAGTACAAGATGCAGACATGATATTCTATCCAAACATTATTAGTACAAATCTTTCTTCTCATTGAATTAAGAGAAAGTAGTTATATATGTGTTCTAACTATTTTATATATATAGATACAAAATGGTCATTTGTATCCCCTTGTTTTGTCTAGCTTTGTCAGAGATGGATATTCCATTGCCATTTAAATATTGTAGGTGCATAAATTCAGCAAAATAATCCAATATACTCCAGTAGTCCATAATACTAGTGGGTTATTCACAGGACTGGCAATGTCAGAAGTCATTGACTTGAACCTTTTACAGCTCAGCATATTAATATGGCTTTGCTTTTTATACCTCGCTTTCATCCTTTTCTGCTGGATGGTTAAGACCACAATAAAGCAAGGCCTATATAACAAGAAATGTAACTTCTGTATCTGACAAAGTCAGTCAAATCCCCTCATAATTTGCCCTGAAACACTGTACCACAGTTTGTAGCTCCTTTGTCAATGTCAGTCATGTGGCTGAGTCACGGCAATTGCTTGACTAATTTGCTCTCTGTGAAAGCTTGGGAGAAAGTTTTCCCTCCATGTGACTCTCCTTAGGCAAACTCTACATTGTAGATCATTTTCCTCTGTGGCCCCATAATCTCCTTGATCAGAAAATTTGGGACATCACTGAGTTACAAGATATTACAGTACAGGTTCACTTATGTCCTGAGTCCTCACTGACCTTGAAAGGCTAGGAAACATGACAGGGGTAGAACTATACATTTGTATGCACAAGATGATTGAGGCAATGATCCTGAGAATCTTCAGCAGGTTTTTGAAACTAGCAGTTAATTGGTAGGATTCTCACCCTGACTAACTATATATGCTGATACCTATGAACTAAGCAACTGCACTGAAGATAGCAATGTGTAATACTAGGGCCATGCCTGGAATGCCTGTCATTCTGGTCTTCTAAATATGTTCCACTTCTAATGTCATATCAATTACTGCTACACTGTATCTCAAGTAAATGTTTGTTTTTTTTTTTTTAAAGAAGGGTAATAAATGAAAACAAGAGACAAGTAAAAAATATCATAGGACTGTCCTGCTACAATGCTGTATATGGTTAGATTTCTAAATTTCTGTGTAAAAATATGTAATTGTTTACTCCTTTTTTAATTTTTAATTTTTTTGTTTTTTCTTCACATTCTGCAGGGATTTAAAGTTTAACATATTAAGACTTGATGGAAAATACCTGCTCCTGTTATGTCTATGATGTTTAATATTCAGACAGATAGTGAAGTTAAGCTCAACTTCCTAGGTTATAGGGTAATCATATCATTAAGCTTCTCTTCTGGAGGGTTAACAACTTAAGTTTGCAGACTAAAGATTAATAAGAAGAAGGGCTGCAAGGACAGCCAACATTTTGGCCCTGTTGGATCCACTTTTTATGTTCACCTGTTTATAAAGTGTTTCTCATTCATTAATCAGCAACTGTAGCTCTGACTTCTATAACTGACACTTTGTCTACACGTTGGTTGTTTCTGTGGTCCGTGCTCTCAATAGTATTTTAATTTCCTAGGTTTTGATTTGGAATGCTATGGACTCCCATTCTTTTCTATATTGGGTATTTATACTTTTCATCTCTGTCTTTAGCTCTTCTACATGCTTACAAATATTTTCTCTAGATTTGTTGATCATTTGTTTTATTGGGATCATTATCTCTTTAGATGTATCTTCCTTGAATTTACCATGTACTTTATTCATCTCTTTTGTTATTTGCATTGATATTATTTCAGATATTTCTGCTGTTTGGCTATTAATTTTTTCTCCTTTGATGCCACCTGAATTAAATTTGGGGAGTTGGGAGTTTTGGGAGGTAGTCTGCTATCTTGTCTTCTTAAATTTCTTGTTTGTTTGTTTTATGTGCTGGATATTTATGGATGACTATAGGAGTAGCTGTGTGCAGTGACATCCTCTGGATGAAGCTAACTATCAGCTTTTGCTTCTATCTCAGGATCTAGCTACCTTCATCTATTTGGGAGAGGAAGCTGCAACTTATTTGACCTTGTACCCGATTCTTTGGAAATGAGCCACAGAATTGTTTATGACCCTCTGGCAATCCTGATATTTTCATCCACAGAAAAGCAATTGTCAGTAGTAACCATGTCATATTGGCTATAATGGTAAAAGCAGCAATAATAGCATCAAATATAAACTGGATACTGACAGGAACCACTCAGGAATCATCCTTCACCAAATCAAAGAGATCTATCATTTTAGTATAGACACTTAATCAGCCAAAATTTTTACCTCCAGTAAATCAGACACAGGTCTCTGTTGGGTGCACATAGTGTCACAGGAGTTCAAGCACACTAATGGACTCAATACCATTGCCTTCAAATACACCCCCCTCTGAAGGTTACACCTACAAAATTTGATCTCCCACCACAGAATGAAAGTATCTTCAATTTTCCTGGACTGAGCTTGAGCTTCTTATGGAATTTTAGGGCTTCTATTTCTAGCCTTCACTCTTTATGAATCTATCTCTTGTTTTCCTCCAGATCTCCTCCTAAATTTGGTCAGTCATTTGGCTGTCACTCTGCCACTGTGGACAAAGGAAAGCCAAGGTAGAAAACCAGACTAAAATTGGTAGTTTGACTCTGGTTGTGATAGGCCAGCATAGATTGAGCCCTTTCATTTTTCTTTAAGAACAACTAATATTAAGATCAAAATATTTACCTGATTTTTTTCATCTATTTTAGCCTTGGGGAAAAACTTCAATGAAAGACATCATATTAAGATCTCAAAAAATACTGCATTCTAGACAATATGGAATAAATGAAGACATTATACTCTGGAACACTGTGTTGGTTGTGGTAGAAGCAAAAATTATGAGAATAGCCAAAACAGTATTTATAATTAACATTGTCTTAGTTACTCTTCTCTCGTTGCTGGGATAAATACCTGACACTCAAGCTTAGGGAAGGAAAGGCTTATTTAGCTCACAGTTACTGGAGATTATATAGCTTAAAACAGCCTGAATCACATAGCAAGACCTTGAGACCCTGCCTTCTGGCACTACAGGGTCTGGAAGAGAGACTGTGGTGCCACTTTGTCTAGAATGATCTGCTCCATACCTCCAAGAGAGGTCCCCAGTCGAGGTGCGGGAAGGGAGAGACAGGCTGTCAGTTTAGGTTCACACCTCTCTGGCCCCACCCCTCAAAGCACCTGCTGCTCCTGAAGCTCAACTGCCCCATGACTTACATGAGGCTTTAGAGGGACAACTAGATACAAATCATAACAAACATGATTTACTGTAATGCATCATTTTGAATATATATATATATATATATATATATATATATATGCTAAACATTATAGTTAAGTTTGATTGTCAATTTGACCAGATTAAGAGTCTCTAGAGTGGTGATTGGGTCATTGGGACATTACATTCACTAACGGACTCATTCACTGATGATCATAGCTGAATGTCCCGTTAGGATATGGTTTCCAGTTAGAAGAGGTCAGTCACTTGGAATATGCCTCTGGAGGGGACACTTATTGGCACACTTCCCCCGTGATCTGTTTCTCCCTTTTCCACCTTTCCTTACTAGCATGTTGATTTTGGCACAAGCTATTCATGGGCTGAGACCTCTGAAACTCTGAGCCAAAATTAAACTTCTTTCTCCAATTGTGGGTGTCAGGTATTTTGACCACAGCATCAAAAAACTGAAAAATGCTCTAAATTAATGCATTAAATATTAGTGTACATTTAGCATTTTCTTGCACATCACTAACAGCTGTACAACTCAAGTGATAAAAACACTTCTTATGACACACATTTCATGGGGAAATGGAAAATCTAAAGGATATATACTGGAATAAAAAGATTTTTTAAATATTTATTAAACTGAAGACATATAAATAGTACAAAACTAATATAGTAATACCATATGATCTCCATCTATTTTCAATGTTTAACATTTTCTCAGACTATCTTCAGATATAGACATAGATAGATAGATAGATAGATAGATAGATAGATAGATATAAATAGATGTAGATAGATGCAATTTGAGTGAACCATTTGAGAAAAAATATGGCTGTAATTATTCTATCATTTAATATGTCAGTCTGCATCTATAAGGATTAAAATATCATTTTTTAAGAAAACAATGAACATTAATTTTAGTTCTAAAGTCTCCTTTCATATAGCTAGAGTATTATTATCTTTCCTAAAATATTAATGATTCTTAGTAAGATATACTTACAGTCCATATTTTGATTTGTACAATTGCGTAAAATATGATTTTTTCATCAGTTTTTCACAAAAACAATTTTTAATAATCCAATGAAGGGGGCCAGGGAGATGGCTCAGTAGAATAAGCGCTTCCCTGGCAAGTGCAAGGACCTGGGATCAATCCCCAGTTCTGCAAAAATAATAATAATAATAATAATAATAATCCAATAAAGGAACACATAATACATTTGCTTATAGTATGTTACTTTTTCTTTTCATTTGCTTTTTTTCTGATAGTTTCTTTTAAGCCCTCTATATCTGTCCTTTTTTTTATGAGAATTGATTTTATGAAAGACCTCACCAGCTGTCAGATAAAAAGTGCTACATTGTGGATTATCTGATGGTTTTCTCATGATGTCCTTTACTATGTCTCTCTATTTTTATATTTCTATCTAACAGAAGTTTTATATATAAGAGCTAAATTAATTTCAGATTAAACATTTCATATTTGATGCTATTCATTGATTTTTCCAGCACACTAATTATTCCATATGGATGACATTTATGATATGCTTTGATAAACTGATTTTGATAATGACTCCAGATTTCTGATTAAGCAACAATTTATGGGAGTATATTGCCTCCTTGCCCATACTCTGTTTCTCACCACCTTTTCACCTAGTAGACTAATTGACTTTGAGAATTCTTTCTTAAATCAATTATCTCATTAGAGGTTATAAAATAAAACTTAAATTTGTTATATCCTCTTCAATAGCCTATTTTCAGTTTTTTCTAAGTCACTTTTATAATCTTAAATATGTTCCTTAAAATTTAAAAGTAGAAAGCAAAAACTGTTCTATATCAATAGTATATTTGTAATGCAAAATGGCTAATCTTGGATTTTCTTTTATATTTTTAGCAAAATGGAAGCCTACCTATTTATGCAAAGACTGTTGCTGAATCCTTTGAGGAGCCGCCCCTTCATGTTTTGGTTACAACATACATGGGATATGGAATTGCAACCCTGTTTGGTCATTTCAGAGACTTTCTGAGAATGTCAGGACTAGAAAAATGCAATGCAGCTGTAGAGCGAGAAGAACAAAAAGTATGTATGCGTATCTCCCAGGATCTTTGTTAATGTCTACTCATCCCTAAAGTATTCTCAGGAGTGGTGATTCAAAATGATATGGTGGAAGTATGATATGCTCAGAAACTATGCAGGGTCACTTCCATTCAATCTGTTGTGTTTTTAGACCTCTTTATAATTACAGACCAACTACTGATTGCCGGACACTAACTTAAGGTTTTCCTATACATTATGATGTTTAATTTATATAACAACCACATTTATATAATAACCCTAACCCCATAAGGATTAAAATATCATTTTAAAAATTCAAGATGTCAGGGATGTAGTTCAGTGGCACAAGTGCCTACCTGGAAAGAACAAGGTCCTGAGTTCAATTCCAGGTACAAAAAAAATAATAAAAATTCAATACTTCAATATGTAAAAATAAGGACATGTGTGAGACTATACTTTGGTCTTCTAGCTGTAGGTTAAATGCTATATGTACTCCATCCAAAAATAGGAAGGTGTGTCTGAGTGAAATATTTCACACAATAGATATATTGTGCTGGATAATTCATCAGTGTAAGAGGCTGTCCTGTGTATGGCAAGAATTTTAATAGCATCCCTGTTCTCCACACACCAGATTAGTCACTAGCACCAACACACCCACTCATTATAATCAGATATTGCCCCAGAAGTTGTCAAAATCTCACTGGGTGGTAAATTACCCATGATTTAGAGTCATTGACCCAGTTACTACTGATAGTTAGCCTATGAAAGTCTATATCATCATATTTTACACGAAGCTGAAGGACATTCTGGAAAATATTCAGAAATCTACACAGATATCGTATTGTGTTAGGCTTTCCAAATTGGTATAAAAAAATTAGGGTGCCATAGATTTCTTTATTTTAAAAAATTTCCTTTAGATACCATGGGTATCTCAAGACCTGGATCCTTGTCCTTTGCCTTACTTAATCAAGACCTGGATCACTCCATGTAAAACAACCTTGTAAATATCTATGCAAGGAATATAGGCAAGGCACAAATTTATAACTTAACTAGTATCCTAGGAAACAAAGATATATATTATACCCACTTACCAATGAAAAAATTGTACAGAACACACCTTTTGAAATACTTTTAAGCCAAAGGTACCCCTTCAAAAGAACACCAGACTTAGTTTTATTATTATACTCCCACTTACTGAGAGCAAGCTCTTCAACACATGTGCTATGTTAATTAATAGGTGCTGATAATTATAAAAGAATAAACATGGCCTGCCATCAGAGAACTTGAAACCTTATACGTGAGCATACTCATAAGAAATTCATTGTTTAAAGGCAATATTGGAGAAGAGAGTGATGTGGGTCAGAGGGCCCTGTGTTCTGTAACTCCCTTAGGGAAAACATAATCAAACAGAATTGTATAATCTGTATTTTGAGCAAGAGAGTTTGCGTGTACCTCAGATACATTCACATAATTAAAGGCTACTGCCAGAAGTGTGGAGCTACTGATGGCATTGAAAGGATAAAGGGTCAGTCTGTAGATTAGATTGTGAGTGGCCTTCTCTAATCACAACTGATATAGTGATTTAAGTTCATTGTAAATCCATAGTTATCTGTGAGATAGATAGAGCCCTTTGATTGGTCTACTATAACTGTCATTTGTTAATATAGAATCATTTCCTTTTGATGATTCTGATTCTGGGGCTTGATTCTGGGGCTTGAATAGTGACCAGCAGTTTACAAATAAGTGAGGGTACAAAAGAAATTCTCAGTAAGGGTACTGCTATGCCAAGGAATGTGTCAATTCATTCATCAAGTCAAATTGTTTCTGAACATTTGCTTTATGCCAGGCCTGTACCATAATTTAGTGATACAAACATAATCAGTAGAGCCATAGTTCCAGACTTTAGGAAGCTAATGATAAAAACATATCAATAGAGTCTGATAAGCAGGAGAGGCACGAGGAGCAGAGAGTAACTTCTAACTGAACATGATGCTCAGTGAAACCATCTTAGAGGAACAGAAAATTAAATTGGGGTCTGAAGGCTGAAGGACAAGGAGTAAGGCAAAATGTGAGCCATCTAAGTGAGATAGCTGGATGGTGACAAAGGAAATGACAACTGAATTGAGGTAGTGCTAAAAAAGAAAGCCAAAACAACAGATAGAGTTAAATATGATTGAATTGACCTGGAAAATTAGGTAGAAGGAAGAATTGAAAAACACACCCAGGTTTAAGACTTGAGTGGCTATATAGAAATTGATATTATTTATTGAGATGAGAAATACAGAAGAAAGATCCACTTGAAAGGGTCATTTTGTGGGGGTCAAATTGAGTTTGAAGAATTGGCAGTTCAATATATAGAGATCTGGACCTACAAAGAAAAGTTTCAGATGGATGTTGTAGTATCCTCAGTATATCTTCAGCATCTGGACATAAACCTAATCCAAAGATGTAGAGAATATCTCTCAGGATTCCCAGAAAAAAAAGAGAAAGGAGGAGAAGCAAAGACATGCCAGATAATAAAAAAAGAACATTAGGGATGGAATCCAATTTAGACAAGAAGAAAAGAGTCACTCTTTTATGATATTTTATGATAATTCAAAAAGGAGCATTTGTGCTTGAATTAAGAAATAGATAGAATAAGAGGAGAATGATTACTTTATCAAGTTTTTGTACTTAATGCATGGTAAATGGGAGAATACAAAATAATCCTGAACTGTTGCTTGGGTAGACACATGGATGGCAATGTGACATCCATCAAAAGGAAATGATTCTATATTAACAAATGACAGTTATAGTAGACCAATCAAAGGGCTCTATCTATCTCACAGATAACTATGGATTTACGATGAACTTAAATCACTATATCATTTGTGATTAGAGAAGGCCACTCACAATCTAATCTACAGACTGACCCTTTATCTTTTCAATGCCATCAGTAGCTCCACACTTCTGGCAGTAGCCTTTATTTATGTGAATGTATCTGAGGTACACGCAAACTCTCTTGCTCAAAATACGGATTATACAATTTTCCAGGGACTCTCGATTCCTTTTAGGGGAAATGAGCATTATTACACTCTAAGAGCTGGCCAGTAAGACTGCAGAATATGTTGTCTTGTGAGATAAATTAACCATGGATAACATGATATCAGCAAAAGAGCATATTCTTGCTCAGAAATATACTGGCTCTATATTACTTTCCATATTTTATAATTTATTTTCAGAAACCTTACCATTTACTTTTTTCATTAAAACCATCTTCTATTTAATTTTTGGTAACATTAAAAATATTCATATTTTATAATTTATTCTCATATGTGTGATTTTAATGAATTCTCTCCTAGGTTTTTATATAATTGTACTGGAATGTGTTTGAATTTGCTATAAAAATGCATATTATCTATTAGGTTTATTATTATAAGAAATTTTCTATCCCCCTACATCATGGGGAGTGCCTGGGACTGGGCAACCAGCTTGACAAGGGGAAGCCAGTGCTTGGCTGACAACCTACACCACAGTAAGGGGAGCCAGGATAGGAAGAACCTGAGGCTCAGAAACTGAATCAGTCAGAGAAACCCAGGGCAAATCCACTCTAACAAGGAGAAAAAAATTGCATGTAAGTTCTTAATTTATGATGGATTCTGTTATATAGCTATAAACATTATTCCTATTGTCCAAAGTACAAAATCAATGGTTACCACAGCTTGTCAACTCTAAACTTTGCTTGCTGCTATTGTTATTGTTAATTATACCACTGTAGCCAGGAGGTCACATTTGTTGTCACATTTATAGCCAGGAGGTCACCTGTTTTCCCTTCAGTAACTATATTGGGAAGCTTGGGCATAATAACCTCACCACAGCATAACACCTAGAGACTGTGGATAAAGCCAAACACAAACCAACATCCCACTCTCAGTTATTTGGGAAAATATGAGCTTGGGACAGATACAAAGCAAGAATGTCCTACATATAGAAGACGTTCCTGAAGAACAAAATTTTCCTAGAGAGGCCTTGATAATGTGATATAGCTACCTACTACCAAAAGTCACAAGGATCATCACAGAAAACAAAATAAAAAATGTTTTTGAAATAAAAGGTGTTAACACAAAGGAGCAAAATGCACTCTTGGAACTCCAGCCCACATGAAAGAAATCTAGGGGACATCAAGTATAGAGCAAATTTGAAGTCACATACATAAAATTTCTGCAATGATAGTAACTGAAGTAAAGAAACAACTCCGGAGGCTACAGAGGAAATAAGATCTGAAATAATATCTCAGGCATAAAAGGAAATAACAATCCTAAGGAAGTAATTGCTTAGCATTTCTAAAAACAACATGCATAAAAAATAGAAGATGATAGAGAAATGATAGAACCCTTGACTAAACAATATAGGGAAAGTTTAGAATGCATGAAAAAGATTCAAAGAGATATCAGGGAAATAAAAAATTCAATTGAAAGCTGGGAAAATTGCTTGAACAAAACTGAAGACAGACTTTCAGACCCTGCAGATAGCATTGCAGTTAGCATCCATTAAAGGAAAGATGTCTTAAATATAACAAGAAAACAAGAAATAACAAGCTGCAGGATGATGCAAAAAAAAAGTCAGATAGGTGTCAATGAAAAAACAGGAGTCAACACAGATGACAGAAAGAGACCTATTAGGAGAAGAAACAGCAAAAAAAATCCCAAGCATTTGAATAGAATCTTAAATATAATTAAGCGATGCATACAGAACTCCAAATAACCATCACCAAAATAAATCTACACACATATATAATAATCAAAATTCCAGAAAATCAGCACAAAAGCAGAATAGTAAAAGCTGTTAGAGAAAAGAAACAGATAACCTATAAAGGAAAGCCTATCAGAATTATGGCAGATTTCATAACACAATCAAGTCAAGAAGTGAAGTATTTCAAGTCCTAAAGAAAACAACTCCCAATGCAGATTGATGTACTATACAAAACTAACTTTTACAGTTGATGGAGAAAGGCTAAGGAGATAGCTCAGTGGTCTAAGCACCTGGCTAGGCAAGTACAAGGACCCATGTTCAATCCCACAGCAACATGCTGTGCTAGCCCTGGGTGCACTGAGCCCAGCCACCGAGACAGGGAGTGGTGGTGCACGCCTGTGATCCCAGCACTGATGAGGCTTAAACAAGAGAATCACTACAAGTCCAAGCTGCATAGTGAGACCCTGTACCAAATACATAAAAATAAATAAATAAAGTTAATGGAGTAATAAAATATTTCTATGAAAAAGAACAACTGAAGAAATTCATGATAAGCAAACCAATCATAAAGAGTACTGAATGATATTCTACAAAGAGATTAAAAAAGAACACAATTCTAAGAGCAACAACAAAAACAAACTATCAAGTAAAGCAAGCAATTAAATGGAGTAGCAAAGCAGGGAACCAACAGCAGGCAAATAACGTGACAAAGATAAGCGAATACACATCAGTTACAACCATCAATGTAAACGGCTATAACTCACTAATCAAAAGAAACAGAATGGCAGAGTGGATCAAGAAAAAAATTCCAGCAATAAATGTAAGGCACTGTACCAACAGAGCTAAAGACAAAAACCACATGATCATCTCGACAGATGCAGAAAAAGCTTTTGACAAAGCCCAACACTCATTCATGAATTTTTAAAAATACAGAAATTTGGAATAGATGGCCTTTACCTCAGCCTGATTAAAGACATCTCTGACAAGCTAACAATCAACATCATACTAAATGGACAAAATCTAAAAACTTTCACTCTAAAATCAAGCACCAAACAAGGAAGTCTACTAGCCCCACTCCTTTTCAATTTATTTCTGGAAGAATTAGACCAGAGAGTGAAATAAAATGAATAAGGATAGGAAAGGAAGAAGTTAAATTATCATTATTCATAGATGATATCCTCTATATAGGAAACCTCACAATTTCAACAAAAAGACTCCTTGAATTAATAAGAAAATTCAGTAGCATAGCTGCATACAAAGTCAACACTCACAGCATTACTGTACATAAACAACAAACTCACCAAGTGGAAATTAGGGAAAATATACCCTTCACAATAGTATCCAAGAAAAAATGAAATATTAATAATCAGTCCAAAAAGGAAGTAAAAGATCTATGCAGTGAAAACTACAGCACTCTGGAAAAGATCAAAGAGAATTTCAGAAAAATGGAAAGATATTCCTTGCTCATGAATAGGAAAACTCAACATTATGAAAATAGAGATACTTCAAAACTGTGATGCAGATTTCATGCATTCACAATCAAAATACCATTAGTACATCTTTCAGAACTAGGCAAAACATTCCTAAAATTTATTTGGGGAAGAATATCAAAGGCAATCCTGAGTAACAAAGGCAAGGCAGGGGGCATCACAATCCCTGACTTTAAATTATTCCACAAATCTACTGTAATAAAATCAGCATAGTATTGGCAAAAAAAAAAAAAATACAGACCTAAGTATAAGTGTAACAGATAGGAAGATGGAGACCCAGCTACAAACACCTCAGCCACCTTATTTTTGACAAAGAGGCCAAATATGTTCACTGGAAGAAACATAGCTTCTTTAATAAATGCTGCTGAAATAAATAAATAAATAGCTCTGGATAAACTGACTGTCTTCATGCTTAATACTAAAACTAGGCGCATTTCATAAATTCAAAATGGATAAAAGGTCTAAATGTTAAAATATAAATGTTAAATCTACTGGGAGAGAAAGTATATTGAAATTTTGAGGACACAGGTGTAGGCAAAGACCTCATGAAGACTGAAACTAAAGAGATATCTGGAAAATGCCAAACATCTTGGGAAATACTTGAAAGAATCAATTCAATCTCCTCTTATTAAAAAGCTTTTTCACATCAAAAGAAATCACCAGCAGAGTGAAAATAAAACCCACACATTGGGCAGAAATTTTACCCAACTGTCTCACAAAGGACTTATATCTAGGACATATAAAGAATTGAAAAAAAAATCAGACCCCTCTCCCCAAATTCAAAGAGTCAAACCAAAAATGGGCATTTGAAATGAATACACATTTCTCAGATTTTAAAAAATGCCAAATAAATAAATGAAAAAATGTTCCACTTCATTGATCATTTAAGAAATGCAAATGAAAACACTGAGATTCCATCTCACCCCAGAAAGAACGGTTATCATCAAGAAATCAATAATAAATGCTGGTGGGATTGTGGGGGAGGGAAGAAGGGCCATTCTCCATTGTTGGGGGGAGTGTATTCTAGTACAACCACTGTGGAAATCAGTGTGGAGCTCCCTCGGAAAACTAGGATTGGAAGTCATATCCAACCTAGCTATTCCCCTGCCGGTATTTCCAAGAAGCAATGAAAATAGGAAGGGCCAGTGATATATGTGCATCCATGTTTAAGCAGCACAATTCTTAATAGCTAAATTTTGGAGACGATCTAAATGTCTATCAACTGAAGAACGAATAAAAAAGATGTGATATTTTTATACAATGGAGTACTAATTCACTATCAAGTAGGATATATTCAAGGCTTTTACAGGTAAATGAATGCAAGTAGAGATCATACTCATAAATGAAATAAACCGGACTTCTATGTGTAAACATTGTATTGTTTCCACAGTGTAGGGAACTGAAAAAGTAAATAAAATGCAGAAAGTACAATAGATATAGTGAAAGGGAAAGAAACTTCTCGAAAGGACAGAACTGCTGGGATGGGGGAAAAGAAAATAAAGGAAGGAGAACAGTGATATATATAACACAAAAGATGACTAAGAATTGTACTGTTAATTTCTATTAGTCCATTGAAAGTAATAATTAGGGCTTATATTGTTTAATCAATGTTCCATGCTTATGTTTTATAATCTGAGCAACTACTTTAAAATATCAATATGCATAGAATAATGGTTTTTAATTTCTATCATCTTGTTTTGAAATTGTGTATCTTTCTTTTTTAACTTATGTGTTTTTGGTATAAGTTCTCACTGTGCAACTCAGGCTTGTAGTGATCCTCCTGTCTCAGCCTCCCCAGTGCTGGGATTACAGGTATGTGCCACCCTGCCCAGTTTCAGTGACTGGCTTGGCACAGGGCCAATATGGATGCGGTACCTAGGATCAAACTCAGGTCCTAATGCTTACAGGACAGGTGCTTAAGCTGTTGAGCTATCTTCCCATCCATTGTGTATCATTTTATTGGCTTTTTCTCTAAAATAAAAAAAAATCTAATTATGTTATTTAACTCATCTAGATTTTTTTTTTGGTCTACTCGAACTTTTTGCAAGAAACACATGTTAATGTCTTTCACTGTGATTGTGGATTGTTGGAGGGGTTATTCCTTATGGATTTGAAGGTAACTATCAGATACATAAAAGTCCTTGGCTCTACTATTTCTTGGTAGATTTTCATCTGGCTTTTTACCTTAAACTCTATTTTACCTGAAAAATATTTATACTTATCTTTTCCTTAATAAATATCTCTTTATTTTCAGTCTTCATAAGTTTCAGAAAATGTGTACTTTTTTAAGCTGCCCATAGATTGATTTCAAAGAAATTTGAAAGGTTCTGCATCGTAAAAATATATTAACATTTAAAACATACAAAATCACATCTTTTGTAGGTTAAAAATTAAACTTTATAAATTCCATATGCATAACCTAACATTTTATTGTCTCATGTTTTTAATTATTAACTTTGCTATCTTTATGTTTTGCAAACATATTACTGCCATTTATTTTTATTTTTATTTTAATTTTCTGTTGTTACACCTTGGAGCATTCATTCTAACATACTTCAACCTTTTTTACTTTTTTAAGTGTCTAGATTTATTGGTATATAGTTGAAAACCTTGTGTATTTTACAGTGCACAATATGTTTTCATACACATACATACCTTAAAAAATGATGCCATGGCCAAGCTACGTAATGTCCTCACTTCACTTACTTTATTCCCTTTCTGTGATGAAAATACTTTAACATCTATTCTCTCAGAAAATTGGAAGTATACAATGCATATGACTAACTACAACTACCATCCTCTATGTTAGTTCTTAGAACTTATTCATCCTGAATAATTAAAACTTTGGACCCTTTTATCAACTTCTCCCCCTTGGTTCTTCCATTGCCTACACTCTGGACGCCATTATTTCACTCTCTGCTTCTATCGTTCTGACTCCTTAAGACCCCACACATAACTGGGATGAGGAAAAGGACCAAAGAAACAAGAGAGAAAAATATATTCATGTATATGCAGGATAATTTTGGTAATTGCACTGCTGATCCCTACTTGTCTTTTGGAAGGAATAGTTAATGCTTAAAGTTTTTTCTTTTTATTCTTATTTTTTCTTTTTAATTTCTTGTAAATCTTTTATTCTTCTGCTTTGTTGAGGGCAATGTCATGCAATACAACAACCATTGTAGAATTTCTATTATTTTGTGTAGTGAAATTTTGTAGTTTCTAACGCTGTTTGTTATTACTATTTTGTATTCTTTTTTTCAAAAATGTTTTTAAAAAAAGTTCACATATATGTTTGTCTCTTTGTGGCTGGATTATGTCACTTATATAATATACATCTGATCCATTTATGTGTTAAAAAGGAGATTTCCTTCTTTTGTAACGTATTATCTTATGTAAATAATAACACTTTTTCTTTATGCATTTATCTGTGATAGATACAGGGATATTTTAATTTTGTTTTTTTAATTTTTAAAGAGAGCACAAAGTAGTATTAAAGAAGAAAATTTTAAAATGATACAAAGTTTCACAAAACAAAATATTTTATTCTTGGCTATTGTGGATAAGACAATATGAACATAGGTGCACAGCCATCTTTTGTAGATAAGGTTAGATCCTACAGAAGTAGGATTGCTGGCATGTCATGACAAGCAGCCAGTATTCAGAAGACCAGAATGACAGGCACTCCCAGCATGAAACTACTATTATAGATTACCATCTTCAGTGCAGTAGCTTAGTTCACAGGTATCAGTATATATAGCTAGTCAGGGTGAGAATCTTTCCAATTAACTGCTAGATTAAAAAAATCTTCTGGAAATTCTCAAGATCATTGCCTTGCCCATCTTCTACATATAACTGTATGGCTTGACATTGTCATGTTTCCTAGCTCTTCTCCATTCCCTGTCTTGATTAGTTAGTCCTCGAGATCCTGCTTCCCTTTTACTTGTATTATACCTTTCTATTTGTATTTCTTCTTTGGTGTTCTTATACTAGGGAGACTATATGATATTTACACATCTGTGTCTGGTTTATTTCACTTATGAGTATATCTTCAAATGGCATCCACTTCACTATAAAGGCTTCAAGTTTATCATTCTTTATAGCTGAGTAATACTCCATTGTGTAAAAATACCACATCTCTTTCAACCATTCCTCAGGTGATAGGCATCTTGGTTGTTTCCAAGATTTAGCTATCACAAATTGTGCTGCTATAAACATAGGCACACATATATC
>NW_004524636.1:12146280-12148270 GCF_000260255.1 Octodon degus
GATGTACTATTTCACATTACCACAAGCTGAACCAGGGTCCCTTTCATTGACATCTTTCCCAATACTCTCTATCTGATCTTCCTTCTGTTACAGCCATTCTAACAAGTCTGAGGATATATCACATCATAGTTTTGACTTGCCTTTCCCTAATGATTTGTCATGTTGAAGACTTTTTAATAAACCTGTTGGCCACCTATGTGTCTTTCTAAAGAAATATTCTTGGGTTATTTACCTGTTTTTAGTGGGGTTATTTTTAATATTTTATTCATTTTTTTCAATAATTTCATTGAGTTACAAATATCAATGAGACAGTCTCAAATCCGATTAGCAGGGCAGTTTCAATAATTAATACATTGCACATTGTTGTCTTAGTGGTTATTCATTGTAAAAGATGCAGACATGATATCCTGTACACAAACACTATCAGAACAAATCTTTCAATTCATTGAATTAAGAGAATGTAACTGTATATCTATCCTAACTATTTTGAATATACAGATACAAAATGGTCATTCATTTTTATCCCTTTTTTCTTTAGTTTTGTCAGAGAAAGGTATTCCACTGTCATTTAAATATTATAGGTGTGTGAATTCAGCGAAATATTCTAATATAGTCCAGTAGTCCATAATAGTGGGTTTTCTGCAAGACTGGCAATATCTAAAGTTGTTGACTTGAGCCTTTTATAGCTCAACATATTAATATGGCTTTACTTTTTATACCTCATTTTTATACTGTCTGTTCAATGGTTAAGACCAAGATAAAGCAAAACCTATATAACAAGAGGCATAGCTTTTGTATCTGATAAGGTCAGTCAAGTCCCCTCAGGATTTATCCTGAAACTGTGTACGACAGTTTGTACATCCTTTGTCAGTGTCAGCCATGTGGATGAGTCACAGCCATTGCTTGACCAATTTGCTCTCTGTGAAAGCCTGAGAGAATGTTTTCTCTCCATGTGACTCTCCTTAGACACACTCTACACCATTGATCACTTTGCACTATGGCCCCATAATCTCCTTAATCAGAAAATTTGGGACACAACTAAGTTACATGATGTTACAGTACAGGTTTTCCTCTGTCCTGAGTCCTCACTGACCTTGAAAGGCTAGGGCCAAAATGTTGGCTTTCCTTGCAGCCCTACTTTTTCTCTAATTTTTGTTCTGCAAACTGCTCTTTATTCCTTTTTCTCTTGTGCTTGTTTGCCCTTTTTACTTGGTTCCTTCTGTTCTCATTCATGGAGTTCTAAGCATTTTTGGTTATTCTCTAGAACATTTTTCAGTAGTCTGTGTAGGGTTGGCTTTGTCATCATGAAATTCTTAATTCTTCTTTGTTATGGATGTATTTCACTTCTCCTTAAAACTTGAAAGAGTGTTTTGCAGAATATACTAGTCTGGGCTGAAATTTGTCTTCATAGAGGACTTGAAGTACTCTGCTCCATGCTCTTCTTGCATTCATGGTTTGTGAAGAGAAGGCTGCCATAATTCTGATGGGTTTTCCTTTGAATGTGATCTATTTCTTTTCTCTAGCAGCCTTTAGCATATTGTGCTGGATTTCTGGGATCTTGACTATTACATATCTAAGTGTGTTTTTAATTGGTTTGAAGTTATTTGGCATTCTGTATGCTTTAGTTACCTGAATGTCAGATTGTTTCCTTTTGTTCCCATAATTTTATTGAGAAACAAATAGCAATGAGACAGTTTCAAACCAAATTGGTAGGACAGTTTCGATAATTAGCACATTGCATACATTCTTCCTAGTGGTTATTTGCTGTACAAGATGTGGAAAAGATATCTTATTTACAAACAATATTAGAACAAATTCTTTTATTCATTAAGAGAATGCAATGAGAAAAAAAGGATAAAATAGCAATGAAGCAATTTCAAACCAGGTTAGTAAGACAGTCACAATAATTAATACATTGAATATTGTTGTCTTCATAGTAGTTATTCAGAGGACAAGATGCAGACATGATATCTTGTCTAAACAATATTAG
>NW_004524636.1:12148370-12179103 GCF_000260255.1 Octodon degus
ATATGGATAGTTGGGTTATTTTTAATTGTGTTATATTTTTAGTTGGACTGATATTTTTAATTTGGTTATCTTGCTGTTGTGTTGAACTCATGATGTATTTCTGATAATGGCCCTCTATTGTAAATATGGTTTGAAAATATTTTCATCTATTCTGTAGGTTGTCTCTTCACTTTGTTGGTTATTTCCTTTGCTATTATTCAAGCTTTGTATTTTATTATAACCTCATTTGTCTATTTATCATTTTCTACCTGTACTTTTGGGGTCATATCCAAAAGAAATCATTTCTAGACCAAACCAAAAAGCTTTTACCCTCAGTTTCTCTTTATTACTTTATGCTTTCAGAAATTATGTTTAAGCCCATTTGTTTGTTTGCTTGTCTGTTTGTTTTCTTGTTTATTCATTTGCTTGTTTGTTTATAATACTGTGAAATGAACCCAGGGCTTTCATAGCAAGCTATAACCCAATCCTTTTAATTATTTTTTTAAGATATGAACTCATGAAGCCACTAAGTTGCTCAGACTAGGCTCAAACATAGAATCATCCAACATGGCTCCCTGAGTGCTATGACTACAGTTGTGCACCATTATGGCTCGCCCTGCTTAGGTATTTAATCCACTTTGATTTGATTTTTGTGTAAGGAAAGAGATAAGGATCTAATTTCATTCTTCCTGATGTAAGTATCTAGTTTCTCAGCACTATTTACTAAGGAGTTTGCTCTTTACCCATTGTATGTTCTTGGCACCTGTGTGAAAGATCAAATGTTTGTAAGTGTACAGATTTACTTTTGAGTTGTCTATTCTGTTCCATTGATCTGTAAGTCTGTTTTCCTGTCAATATGATACTGTTTTGATTACTATAGCTTTGTGATGTATCTTTAAAAACCCAGTAATAGACCGGGCATAGTGGTGCATGCCTGTAATCCCAGATCTTTAGAGACTAAAAACAGGAGGATTACTATGAATCCCATCTACATAGTGAGACCCTACACACCCTGTAGACCCTGTCCTAAATACAGAAAAAAATTTTTTTTTGAAAAAAAGCCCAGTAATACCTTTTCAATTATTGAAAAAACTTTGGGTTATTAAAGCCATAAGTCCTTGTGATTTCTCTGTGGGGCTCCCAGCTCTCTGCACTGGGGCATTGCTATTGCTCTTCCTCACTGATGCTTAGCACTAAGCTTGGTCCTGTGGGCAGGCCTGCCACTTCTTACTCGTTAGTCTAACATAAGATGGATGAAGGGACCTAACTTATAAGTTGGTCACCCTAAATATCAATTTGGTATCACTCTTCACTCCAAACTAGAAGCTTCCATACAGTTCATTTTTGTCCACTCCAGAGTTCACTGAAAGTATTTTGAATCATAGTTTCCTTGGGTTTATCTCTTCTATATTAGATCTTATTCATATTGTGTCTTTTGTGATCCTCCAACAAGTGTAATTTATTGATGGCCCTCTGGATTATCTAAGCATTTCTAACTTTGTTTTCTAAATGTCTGCTTTTGTGTCATTTTATAAGACTTTTAGAGGAGTGGTAGAATGTACAAGTACCAAATGTAGTGTTTCACTCAATTGCCATATGGGTTAGCTTTTCTCCATGGTGACACAATGCCTAAGGAAAAACAACTTAAAGAGAATAAAAGTTTATTTTGGTTCACATTTTCAAAGGTTTTGGTCCATCACCACTTGGCCCCCATCACTTTGGGCAGGACATCATGGAAGGAAAAGTAAATCTGCCCACCTTATGGGGTTGGGGAAAGAAAGTGAGTGAGAAACTAGGGCCTCAGTATCTCCTTACAGATATACTCCCCGTGACTTACTGCTTTCTGCCAGGCCCCACCTCCTGAAGATTCTGCTGCCTCCAAATAGCTTTGTAGGGTGGGACCAAGCCTTTAACAAATAAGGCTTTGTAGAACACCTACAATCTGACCTATTACACAATCTTATCTCTTAAAAATTTTAATTTAGCCACTCTTCCTTTGAGTTTCTTCCTACCTCAAAGAACTGCCTTAAATGTAGTCACCTGTATGTATAAGAAGAAAAGCCCTAGACTCTTTTATTATTCAAGCTGCATGGTAAAAAGAAACAGCTATTTAGTAAAAAGAAATAATATCAAATGAAATATGAAATAAGAACAGAAGTGTCCACATAGACACACATGAATAACTGGTGTTTGATAGACTCTAGTTTCTTTCTATATAAAGCTATGATTTTATTTGCTACTGTACAGGCATGTTGGTACATTGAATAAGTAGGATAATGCTTCCATATTTAGCAGAGCTTTTTACAACTGGCCATGGATATTTTCTTCTCACTTCCTTTAAGCAACAAGCTCTGTAGTATCATTCATTGAAAAGAATATTGATTGTTTAACTTATTTAAAAACATTACAGAGAAATACCTATAGCATTTAGAAAATTATAAATTATCTTTTATAATTTTAGAACTGTAGTAAAAGAAAGACTACCACACTGGAGGAGAAACAGCCATTTTTTAGGAAATCTGTTCAGGTTGAATTTGCCCTTCCTTACACCTTATCGCCAAAAATGATTGAGTCTTGATGACATGGAGTTCTGTCATATTTAGCCACTTGTGTCAGGGAAAAAACAGGCTAGTGAGTAAGTCAAGTGATGAATTAAATTCACAGGCAGAAAGAGATGCATCCCATCACAATGATTCTGTTCCTGAAATATCAAATTTAGCTTCATTCTCTCTTGCAGTTAAATGGCCGTGAGAAGTTTGTCTGAAACTAGAGGACATGGACCTTTAGATGATGTTGGTTACTCCTGAAGAAAGCATATGGCTGCTTAAAAGAATTGGGTGTGGTGAAAATACACCCACACAGAATTAGAACGCCCAAAAGCCAGTCAGCGTCTGCCCAGAATATAACTTCAGTTCTAAGTGGGTTCCCCAGCTCAATTGTCCATTTTAGAAACATTTAAGCTACCAAACTTGCATACCAGATCTAGGTTAGAATTTATATGACACACAAAATTATACCTTTGTGTGGTTAAAAGACTGGCCCTTCTTTTTCTGCAAGAAAAAGTTACTCTTAAGTACCTAATTCACAATATTGCTATTGAAGTCGGCTGAGCAGACTCGCTGGCCCGGGGAAGTTGGTTTAATCGTAGGCTGCCTACTAATTTCCTTGAAGAAGACTTTTTTTGAAATGATGTCATGAAGGCGGAGCAGACCAAGAGAAGGAGTGAATTGGTGCATAAGAAAACAGTGGCCAGGTACAACGCTACCATAGGCCGCATGCAACAGCTGGAGAAGAAACTCAAGAGAGCCATCAACAAGTCCAAACCTTATTTTGAACTCAAGGGAAAGTACTACGTGCAGCCCGAACAACTGAAGAAGACGGTAGATGACCTACAGGCCAAACTGACCCTGGTGAAAGGCGAGTATAAGATGACCCTGAAGAACCTGGAGCAGATCTCACATGAGATCCACAAGTGGTGGCGCTCCAGCGCCGCGGGGCCCAGCGACTGTGGCGAGGGCGCAAGGGCAGGGGAGCCTCTGCGGAGGACAGGTCAGGAGGCAAAGCTGAGCTGGATGCGGTTTCTGTGGTCTCGGAGGCTTTTGAAGACAACTGTAGCAACCTTGTGATGCAACTGAAGATGACTCAAAAACTCAACCTGTGTCCAGCTTCAGTTCAAGATCAATAAGCCCTTCTGAGGTACCGGACCAGTTTCCCGTGGTCGCAAGGCCCGGCACCCTGGACCTGCCCAGTCCTATGTCCCTGTCAGAGTTTGGGATGATGTTCTGCAGTGTTGGGCCCTCGGAGTGAGTGCAAGGAGGCCTCCTCCCCAGAATGTGAGGGAGAACGAGGAGACAGGGCAGAAAGGGCAGAGAATAAAACAAGTGACAAAACCAACAACAACTGAGGTCTCAGCAGTAGTGGTGGTGTCAGGGTTAAGAACAAAAAAGACACTTCTCCTGAGCGCCGGGCCTTGGAGACTCGGATGAAGCAGCTCTCTACCTCCAATGTTCAAAGGGAAGAGAAGGAATTTTTGCCAACATAAAAATGGTGCAAACTGGTTGATCCATTGAGCTATGGCACATGTGCAAAACAGTAACCCCTGAAACCCGAGAACATTGTAACAATAATCATTTAACATATGCCAAATCTTACACATTTCTCTAAACTGCACTAATGAAGTTTCAATGATCTTGAAAGCCAAAACGCTTACTTCTGGTAAGAGCTCTTGGTCTGGTTTGTTTTTCAGAGCAGAGTTATCACAGGTGGAGGTCACTGCCTCTGTGAAACATCCCCTGTAAGAGGATTATGAAAGCAATAACTAGTTCCTGTGAAAGAACCCAAGCAAGGAATTGGGCTTGAAGTTTAGCCAAACTGAAGCCCACAACTTGAATCTCTCCCTTCTCTGGCCCTCAGCTTAGGGAAACTGAAATGCTCTCTCCATTATGTCCCAAGGTATTTAAGTAGTTTAAAAAGAAACCCACAACAAATAAAACAAAGGTGTTCATCAGAGCACACCTCTGTGACCTAGTGAAGGCTTAAATATTCCAAGAACAGAATTTTTTTTCATCACCTCTGGGGTTGAGAGGGAGCTTTTTTAAAAAAGCATGTAGGCTGGGCCACTCTTTAAAACCATTCCCTAGGAAGGCTACTGTGAACTGCACTTTGGGGGGTGGAAACGTGAATGTCAGCATGGGGATGAAGGGTGAGGGTAACAGAAACACATCCCGGAAGAGGGCTTGTGGCTAAGGGAGAGAAGGGCCCATAACATAACCTTACCCTGCCAGCCATGGGGGTTTATTCTAAGAGAAGTCCATGTGAGGAATGGTTGCCACTGGTGTATCTAGATTGAGGTGTTCATTTCTATATAGGTTATAACTTTAAATGAAATTATTTAAGGGCTATGATGAACTAGTTTTCCTTAGAAGAAATTGTCCTTAAAGCTAGGAAACAAAGTAGGCATGTGCTCAAAAAGGCTGTTAAATAGAAGCAATAGAGTCTGATATGCTACTAGTCATGTTAGGACTGCTTTAAATATTTTCTTGGTTATGCAGAAAGTGCTGTATTTCATTTGTTTTCTTAAGAAAATTTAGCATTTCTAGAAGAAACAAGAAAACTGCCCATTTTAAGTTGTCAATCCTATCACAGATTGTATAGTCATTTTTATATCTCTTCATACCAGAGTAGTTTCTCCTTTTTTATTGACTGATACAGTATTCTGATTACAACTTTATTTCGTACTTGTCTTAATACTTTGAGTTTAATAAAAACTGCTTAAGAAAAAATATATTGTCTTTGAATGGCAAGATCATTTCCAACAAGCAGTCTTCCCTGAACCCATAGAATGGATGCCAATCATTGTAATTTCAACATTTATCTCAATAAAGAGGTAATTTCCCATTTCCACACTAGGTGCCCAGGAAGAGCTCTCAGTCAGGAGGCAGAAAGGTGAGGCAAGAAGAAATAGTTTCCAGCCTTTCCCAGATGGCCGTCATGATGCATTTTCAGGAAGCAGGAGATGAGGCGGTCATACATTGTTTCTTCAATTCAGTGACAAGTTCTCCTCCCATAGCCTGGAAACTTGCTGGTCATAGCTTTCCATATTGTAAACCAGGAATCACGTTGTCACTGGTTTTTATAGGAAAGCTGCATAACCACGAGGTCACTGGGAAGTCACCAAGAGAGAGGGTGGAGGCAGAAGCTGACCACAACTCAAATCATTCACCTCCTGGGTGACTTTTCCTTGTATGCCAAACACATATGTAAGCTCTATGATCAGTGTCTCCTCTGTCCTTCATGCATCTTATTACAAATAGAAAATTAATTTGCTTTAATTTTTATAAAGTTTTGTTTCTTTTTGCCTTCTTTCCAAAAGCAGCTGCTACTTTATTTGGGGTAAGACTCCTCTTTAAAAGAAACAGAATTACAATTCCACTTAGAGTGAAATTCCACAAATAATATTTACAGATCTATTTCTCCTTGATTTTGATAGGCTTTGTGATATTATAGCTTTAAATTAGAAACCACAATGAATACTTGAAAACAGAATAATCCACAACCCATAAAGCAGTAAAAAGGCTTCATAGTTATTACATTAAAAAGTTAGAAATGAATTATCTAAAACAAGACAATTTTGCTGTCTCAAAATGTTTTACCCTACAAAAAAATGTGAAAGTATTCACTAGTGCACTCCCAATAACTACTATGAAGACAATATGCAATGTATTAATTATTGTAACTCTCCAACTAACCTGTTTTGAAACTCTTTTGTTTTTCTCTTTAAAATAAAAACCCCACAAACTTTAAAAATGAAAAAATAATGTGTAAATATTATATCATTGATTATCAAATTTGAAGCTTAAATAATGATAAAACGTATCTCACTGCTATCTAGAGAAAATACATTTGGTACAAGAAATGTAATTGGCAGTTACAAATTCATATGTAATAGATAATTGCTAGTATATAGCATTTTTCTCATATAGAAAATCATAACCTGCTCCATGAATCATGTCACAGTCACTGAGCACTCAAAGGTGAAGGAACAGGGCTGGGCCTTAGATACAACCACCTGCCATTAAAACCTACACCCTTTCTTCTGTTCTGGAATAAAAAGGTCAGGGAATAAGTGGGCAGGCCAGTACACAAGAAGATCATTCCCAGAGATGTTCACATGGTCCTTCTCCCTTCAACAGATTAACTCCATTTCATTTGCAATGGCTCCCTGTTGCCTGCAAAATGAAGTCTGGCCTCCTGGCGCAGGTGGTAAAGATCCCTGCTCTACGAGCTGGCAACATCACAACCCAAACCCTGCTCCCGGAGTGTAATTAGATGATGCGAGAAGAAATTCCATGGGAGCCGAATGAATCAGGACTTTGGCTTTGACCTAGGGTGAGAAGGGAGCCAACACAGTTTCTAAGCAAGAATGGAAGGATGTGCCTGATATTTAACACATTCTACATTTCCAGTGGACAAAGCCATTCCCCTAGCACCCTCTCCAAACATCCATGCCACTCACAACCTCATTCTATCCTACTCCAAGGTTCCTCACACAATGCTTCTTTCGGTGCCCCAGGAAAATGACCCTCCATCCTGATATAACATGACAAATGCTCAGGGTATTTGACTTAGGTTATACTTCAGCTTTTCCATCTTGTTCAATTTCTATTGTTACTGGTACATACTTACAGTATATAATGATTATGTTCCCTGTATGGTGTTGGTGCATAAACAACACATCCTAATGTTTTTTTCACTCTCTTCCTGTGCCTCACCCCTTCCTCCATCTCTAGGTCCCCTTCCCTTCTGAAAAAGTTCTATTTTTTCTATTTCCTATTACCTATCTTTTACTTTGCTCTTCATTGATAGTTGAAGTTTCTCCCATAAGAGAAACTATGCAATATTGATCTTGAACATCTAATTTATTTCACTTAATCTTATGGTCATAAGATGCATCCATTTTCCTACAAATGATTCAATCAGTAACAGTATAATTCTCCATTGCATACAAATACCTCCTTTTCTTTATCCATTCTTCTGTTGATAGCCATAAAGGCTCCTTCCAAGATTTAACCTTTATGAATTCTGATACTATAAACACTGGTCGGTATGCATTATCAGTATAATAAGATGTCTAATTCTTTCAGGAAAATACATACAGTGGAAATATCTGAGTCAAGTGGAATTCTCATCTTTATATTTTTTGAACTCTACATTGATTTCCATTGTGGTTGTGCTAGTTTACATTCCCCTATAAAATATAGAAGGGTTCCTTCTACCCACAGCCCTAGCAGCATTTGGTATTATTTGATGTCTTCTTTTGTGTGTTTTAAAATTTTAATTGGTACATTTCAGAGATAAGGAATAATAACATTCATCATAGGAAATTTGTAGCTGTACATGATATAGCTTGCTGTTTCTTTTTATCCATTCTCCACTCATCCCTTCACTCTCGTTCCCCCTTCATTATTTACAAAAAATTTCTTTCCCATTTTTCCCTTCTATTCTTTGTCCTTTTTTAGGACAGGGTTTGCAGGGTATACAGGGTCTCACTGCGTAGATCGGGCTTGTAATGATCCTCCTGTTTACAGCCTCCCAAGTGCTGGGATTACAGGTGCGTGCCACCACGGCCAGTCTCAGTTGCTGGCTCAACATGCCCCAAGGGCACAGCCTGCACAGCAGGCCTGGGAATCGAACACCCAGCCCCTGCATCTACCTAAGCAGGAGCTTTAATCCACTGAGCTATTTGGCTGGCCCTTTATTCTTTGTTTCTTGTCCCTTCTTTTCTTTCCCTTTCCACCCTCCCTTGTTACCCTTCTCATTTGAACATTTTCTTCCCATTTCTCAGAATCTATTATACATTTTGGTCCTTATTTATACTTTCAGTTTCTCACACCAGAGAAATGATTTCTTATTCAAAAATGTGTGTTTCATTTATTATACTTAAGAGTTTGGTCTCGAGGTACTCTCACCTAAATGCTCCACATATCAAATAAGCGTGGTGATAGTGGACATCCTTAACTTATTCCTGAACTTAGAGTGAAAACTTTGAAGTTTTGACCATTTAGTATGATGTTGGTTGTTGGTTTGTCACAGGTGACTTCTATCAGATTGAGATAAAGACCAATTATTCCAATTTTCTGTAAGGCTTTTACCATGAATGAGTATCGAACTTTGTCAAATATTTTTTAATGCATCTGTTAAGATGATCATAAGTTTTTGCCCTCAGCTTTGTTAATATGGTGTATTACACTTATTGCTTTGCATATTTTGAGCCATCCCTGTATCTGTGCAATGAATCCTGCTTGGTCATGGTAGGATTCATATGATTTGCTACATTATGTTTGCCAGTATCTCATTGAGGATTATTGTATCTATGTCCATTATGGAAATTGGCCATAGTTCTGTTTTTTGACTGTACCCTTCTCTACTTTGGTATCAGGGTAGTGCTTGCTTCCAGGAATATAAGTACTATTTCCCTTTCAATGTTATTAAAGAGTTTAAGAAGTAATAGCATTCATTTTTCTCTAAATTCTTTATACAAGTTAGCAGTGATTCTGTCAGAGTCTGGTTATTTCTTTGTTGGTAGGTTTTTAATTATATTTTCAATTTCATTGATTGACATTGGTCTATTTAGAAATTTTATATTTTCTTGATTCAGGTTTGTAATTCATATGTATCTTCTTCTGTGCTGATATCTTGTTAGAATACAGGTTATTGAAGTAGGTATACATGATCATCTGGATTTCCGAAGACTCTGTTGTGCTTTCACCAATTTCATTTCTTTTTATTTTTTTTTCTTTTTAAAGACCCATCTCTGACAAAACTAAACAAAAAAGGGGATATAGATGAAGGACCATTTTGTATCTGTATATACGGAATAGTTAGGATAGCTATACAGCTACTTTCTCTTAATTTAATGAGAAGAAAGATTTGTTCTAATAGTGTTTGGACAAGATAGCATGTCTGCATCTTCTACTGTGAATAACCACTACAAAGACAACAATATGCAACGTATTAATTATTGAAACTGTCCTACTAATTGGTTTTGAAACTGTCTCATTGCTGTTTGTTTCTCAATAAAATTAATAAAAAAATAAAGAATACAATATAGTTTTGAAAAACCATCAGACCCTTTTTACTTCTAACTGCACAGAACTGAGTCCTTTCTTTCCTTTTTTTGATAAGGTTGGCTAAGGATTTATCAATGTTATTTGATTTTTTTATTTAATATTTTAAAGAACGATCTCTTTGATATCTTGTGCAAGATGGAATCACAGTGTTGTTTTCGTTTTCACTTCTCTAATGGTCAGAGTTCTGTTTAACATTTGCTGTCAAATAAAATGAGCCATGTCTTTTGAGAAGCCTCAGCTGGATGGTGGACCCCCCACCCAAACCCTGTTAAGCATTATACATACAAAGAGACACAGTGCTGTCACCTCCACATGAGAAGCCTGCTTGGTGCCTCCACAAGCTGATCATCTCAGTGTCAGACCCTCAGACAAATGACGGCAAAGTCCCTGCCAATAACAGTTTTGCCAATAGGCCCAACAGTTCAAATCCATCCCCTGGGGCTTGCCAGATAGCTCAGTTATTTAAAGCACCACCTAAGCAAATGTGGTTGGGCACATAGGACCGTGGTTTGATTCTCAGCTCCAGAAGCTGCACCAGACCCACCCTATGGCAGCCTGAACTGGAAAAAAAAATAAAAATAAAAATAAAAAATAGAAGCAAATCCATCCCCACTTTTGAGAACTCCATAAATGAGGTTATCTGCACTCCAAAATTTAGGATCAAATGATCATCTCAACCATTTGTTTCTTTATTGGTGACTAAACTTCTTTGGGCATCAACATCTATTGTTGCCCTTAAGTTGGAGACTTCCCTTCCTGGGAACACTACAGGGACTTCTTGTGTAACTGCTGCTTGTCTAGGTTGCCTCCCACTGCACAATTATCTGTTATTTTACTTTATTATTGTTGTTTGGGGTTTCTCTTCAGTACTAAGATTTGAGGCTAGGGTCTACCCAGCGAGCTACATCCCTAACCCATCTATTTATGTACTTTTATTTATTTATTTATTTATTTATTTATTTATTTATTTAGAGACAGGGTTGTGCTAAGTTGTCCTTCCTGGACTGAAACTTGTGATCTTCCTGTCTCAACCTTCCAGAGTACTGAAGTTATCAGCCTGGGCCCGTGCACCCAGTAAGAGTAGGTTCTTTAAGGATGAAGCTCTCAGGGTTGGGGAGATGGCTCAGTGGAATAAGCACTTGCCTGGCAAACACAGGGACCTGAGTTCAATCCTGGTTCTAACAGACAAGCAAACAAACAAACAATGAAGCTCTCAGAGGTTATTTGCAGTCCCTGTTGTTCACTCACCCACTGACTCTTGCTCAAAAACCATCTGTAGATGGATTACTTACAAGTCTCTTCCAGGTCTTCCTTCCAGTCTTGAATTGTAAGAGCAAGCTAATCTTTTACCTCTGTTATTCTGCTATAACAGCATTTTGTGCCGCTGTACCAAGACTTTGAGAATTTTTATACGCGGAACCTTTACATGCGAATCAGAGATAACTGGAGCAGGTCCATCTGCAGTGCCCCTGGGCCTCTTTTCGATGTGATGGAGAGAGTGTCAGATGACTATAACTGGACATTCAGGTGAGACAGCCATCTGGAAGGGCTTGGTGGAGAAAAAGTTCTTTCACAAAAAATGTTGGCAGGGGGCACTGGATTATAGATCTGAAAGCTGGGAGCACAGAAGCAGCTGGCCCTTAATGTGCCAAAGAAAATTGTAGTCACTAATTTGTCCAGGTGGCTTGCTTAATCTATAACTAAGGTGAGAGCTGTGTCAGAGGGGCAACACATACAGGGCCAGCCCTGAAAATTTGTCCAAATGTCTCCTTCTATTTCTGCCAATGGAGGCACTGATGACCATTGTTCTGGTCCATTACTGGACTTCAAGCCAGAGCATAGGTATCATGAAACCAGTTATCAAAATGAGGAGCATCAGAACGCAGGTGACGCTGCAGTTCAGGATATTGTTCTCTGGTGCTCTGCCCCCATTCATCATGGAGCCATTTTCTGTCTCAGTTACTCTTCTCTTGTTGCTGGGACAAATATCTGACAATCAAAATGAAGGAAGGAAAGGTTTATTTTAGCTCACAGTTACTGGAATTTTCAGTACATATTCAGCTGGGTCCAAGGCAGAGTGATACATAGCAAAGCACAAGCTTTCATGGTGGTGACAAAGAGCAGAGAGAGCAAATGGAGGAGTAGCAACAAGTATGGCAACAGAGAGAGAAGTCTATCTCTCTGTCTCTTTTATGTTACATTCAGGCTATCCTCCCCAAGGCTGGGTGTAATACTCACACTCATAATCCCAGTAGTACTAAAACCCATAATCCCAGTAGATCATGAGTTGGTCTCAAAACTCTAAAGTCCCCACCTCGTGACTGCATGAAGCTTTGAAGAGACAACTAGACACAAACCATAACATTCTGCCTCTGAACCTCCAAAGTTTCATGCACATCCCTTTGTGCAAAAGGAATCCATGTCTAAGAGTTGTCAAAGTCCCAACAGTTTCAGCATTGCTGAGAGGTCCAAGTCCCAAGTCTCCTCCAAGATCCAAGGCAAACTCTTTGCTGTGAGGCCTTGTACAAAAAAAGTCAAACTCATCCAAAATTCCAAGGCACAAGATAGACATTATCATTCCAAAAGTTGCAAACAGGGGAATACAAAACACTGGTACCAAAACAAGTCCAAAATCCAGCAGGGCAAGCATTAAATCCTAGTTTCAAGTGGAACATCCAAAGCAATCTGTGTTGAGCTGTGAACTCCATGTGGCTCTGCCTCTATGCCACTCTTGATGGTAGCTTCCATGGCTTCCCTCTTAGGCCAGCTTGGCTCCCTCCTTGCAGTTTCCTTCAGATGATCTATATTCCTTGGTTTTCCAAACTTCCATGGTTTCCACTGAATAGGCTTCTCACTCACAGCTTTACACACAGCTCTCTCAGGGGCATACAACCTTGCCTCCCAGGCCTTCTTCTGAAATCAAGGTGGAAGCTTTCTTAACCACAGAACTCTTGCATTCTGAATTTGCCTAAAATCAATGCCACATGGATGATGCCAAAGTCTGCTGCCAGCTGGAGCAGTAACCAGGCTTCCTTCTCTCTTGGTTGTAGGAGTCAAGGGCCTGGATCAATGAACACTCTGACCCTGATTCTGAGGAACAAATTGTTCATGCTAGTGCCATTTTAGAAGTGGGGTGGCCACTGCTGACATTCTGGAACATGGGACTCAGCAATTTTTTTCCTCAAGGCAGAGTACCTGACTTTTGCAGCTCTGAGACTTCAAAGGGTGGAGACCTGCTGCCTCCTGTGATTCCCTCAGGCCATCCTTTCCACTCTCTGATTCCTTCTTGGCCATGGAGATCCTCTCAGCTCTGTCTTCACCTTCCACAGCCTTCCTGGTGCTTCCTTTCTGGCCAAACTCACAGCATTTTAAGTCATCCTGCTTGGCTCTTTGCTCTTGATTTTCAACTTAAGTCTGACTAAAAGTCCCCTGTAACAGCCATGCCACCACTCCAATATCTGGCTACTTTGAAATATCTTTTGAAAGATTAATCAGTCCACCATGTTTAATCTCAGTCTCAGGCAAAGTCTTTGGATATGAGCAAAATTCAGACAAACTTTGGGCCAAGCCATGACATAAATCATCCAGAGTCCAACAACAAACATAGTACTTCTTCCCAGCAGAAACCTCCCCAGCCTGTTTTTTTACAGGCAGGCTTTCTATCAGCCTTCTGGTCTTCTGAGTTCTGACCAGAATCTCCCAAACAGAACAGCCAAAGCTGTTCCAGCTCTTTGCAAGTAGATGACCTCTCCAAATCTTTCCTATCTATTCCCATAAGCCATTCCCAGACACTTGTAATCCACATGGTCAAACTTAGCCACAGCAACCATCCCACTCTTGGTACCAAATTCTGTCTCAGTTACTCTTCTCTCATTGCTGCTACAAATATCCAACAATCAAAATGAAGGAAGGAAAGGTTTATTTGGCTCACAGCTACTGGAGGTTTCAGTTCCTATTCAGCTGGGTCCAAGGCAGAGTGGCACATAGCAAAGAGCAAACTTTCATGGTGGTGGCAAAGAACAGAGAGAGCAAATGGAGGAGTAGCAACAATGGCAACAGAGAAGTCTATCTCTGTCTCTCTTATGTTACATTCAGGCTATCCTCCCCAAGTCTGGGTGTAATACTCACAACCATAATCCCAGCAGTACTAAGACCCATAATCCCAGTGGATCATGGGTTAGTCTCAAACTCTAGCAGTCCCCACCCCATGATTGCATGAGGCTTTGGGAGGACAACACGACACAAAACGTAACACTTCCATTTAAGGACAAACCTTTAACTGCTGACAATGGAGTAAGTTATAAACAAGAAGAGAAAATGTATGATGTGGGCTTGACTGAGGTCTATTTGGACCATGATGGCATGCAATGAGATAATCTTTGTGTTCATGTGTCTCCCTGCAGGTTTACAGGACAAATCATCAAAGATGTCATCAACATTGGCTCCTATAACTTCCTTGGACTTGCAAACAAGTATGATGACTCTATGAGGACAGTAAAAGATGTTTTAGAGACATATGGTGTGGGCATAGCCAGCACCAGGCAAGAAATGGGTAAGTACATTTGTCAATTTGGAATTCTATCCAATTGAATTCTGAATTCCTTGTGGCTACTTCTCAAACTAGGGTGTGTGTGTGTGTGTGTGTGTGTGTGTGTGTGTGTGTGTGTGAAGTAGCTATAACAAAATTCAAAAGAAAACCGAACATGAAATTATTGTTTGAAAATTTCAAACATTCTGCCACTGCCAAGCACTGTATTCAGTAATTGCATTTTAATTCTCCTGAATAAAAGCCAACATTTTGGCCCTAGCCTTCCAAGGTCAATTAAGACTCAGGACAGATGAGAACTTGTACTGTAACATCATGTAACTCAGTAGTGTCCCAAATTTTCTGATCAAGGAGATTATGGGGCCAAAGAGGAATGTGATCGATGATGTAGTGTGCCTAAGGAGAGTCACATGGAGAGAAAACATTCTCTCAGGCTTTCACAGAGAGCATATTGGCCAAGCAATGGCCGTGACTCATCCACATGGCTGACACTGACAAAGGATCTACATTGTGAAGTACAGGATCTCAGTATAAATCCGGAGGGGAATTCACTGACCTTATCAGATCCAAAAGCTACAACTCTTGTTGCATAGGTCCTGCTTTACCTTGGTCTTAACCATCCAGCAGAAAAGTATAAAAGTGAAGTATAAGAAGTAGAGCCATGCTGTTATGTTGAGCTGTAGGGGACTCAGGTCAACAATTTCTGACACTGCCCGTCAAGCAGAAGACCCAATACTATTACGGACTATTGGATTCTTTCACACATACATGGATGTTTACTTTCTGTGTACAATGAGAAATTAGGGGCATAGTGAATTATGGGAACTTTTAAAAGGTTGGGATAAATTTACCATTTACAAAGACCTCACCAAGAAAAATTAAAAGGCAAGCATTATGGTACATGCCTGTAATTCCAGCACTTAAGATGCAGAAGCAAGAGTTTGAGGCTAGCCAGGCCTACATGATGAGACCTTGGCTCAAAAGAAAAACATAAAACAGAAATAATAATGGAAGCTCACCAATCAGTGTTAAAAATGAATAAAGGTATAATAACAGAGAAATAAAAATAAAGATACAATTGCAAATGATTTATTCATTGTCAATTTAATAGCTATATATTGAATGTTAACCTCTAAAACATAATATCTGTGTATTTCATCTTTTAAAAGACTCATTACATTTTCATAAAACATATATAAATACTAAAATAAGTACAATGTTGATACTTCACTGATTTTCACTGATTGTGTAGGTGTCAGGACTGTAACATATAATGCCTCCAAGAAAAATCACAGTAACTTCCAAAACTAGAACATATATAAACTGTTCTTGATATAAAGATAAAAATTAATAGCAAAATTAAAAACAAATATTTCTACACAATAACTTCAAAGTTTTAGCTCACTTTGTAAAAGGGCTTTTGAATCAATGAGGAAGTGAATTATAGTTGTATTTATACTTTCAAGATGAAGCAATACAAATGGCAAATAAATATATGAAAAATGTTAATATAATTGGCCATTCAAGAGATGCAACTTAAAACAATGCTGAGATTCTGTCATTCCAGAAAAAAATGCCTATCTCAAGGAATCAACCAGTAACAAATGCTGGTGCAGTTGTGAGCAAAAAGTAACCCTTTTCCACTGTTACTGGGAGTGTAGACTGGTCCAACTGCTATGAAAATCAGTGTAGAGATTCCTCAAACATACTAGGACTAAAGGTTCTGTTTGACTTGGCTATTCCCTTTTGGGAATAAAAGGATTAAAAGAAGAATTTAAAATATCATCCCAGGCAATATATGTGCAGCCACATTTACAGCAGCACAGTTTGTCATAGCTAAATCTTGGATCTTGCTTTCATTCACTACCCCCTTCTTCTTGAACATCCACCTACCTGAGAGACATCATAGCAGCAACAGGCATGTCATGACAAGCAGCCCATATTCAGAATACCAGAATGACAGGCACTCCAAGCATGAAACTACTATTACACATTACCATCTGCAGTGCAGTAGCTTAGTTCACAGGTATCAGTATATATAGTTAGTCAGGATGAGAATCTTCCCAATTAATTGCAAGATTAAAAAATCTTCTGAAGATTCTCAAGATCATTGCCTTGCTCATCTTTTACATATAACTGTATGGCTTGACATTGTCATGTTTCCTAGTTCTTCTCCTTTCCCTCTCTTGATTAGTTAGAATAGTTTGGGTAATCGTATTGTCAATTTCTGCTGGTCTTTTGAAAGGATCACTTACTGCTTAAAATTGTTTGATTCTTTTTCTTTTTTAATTTCTTATTGCTTCCTTATTATTGTTTTTTGAATGAATTTTACAGTTTTATATGTGGTAATGTGAACAACTAATTTGCTGATAGTATCATGTAGTACAGCAACCATTGCTGAATTCTTATTACTTTGTTTAGTGAAATCTTATACAATCTAGCACTGTTTTTATATCTCTATTTTTTATTCTTTATAAATAAAAAAAAACAGAAAAAAAAATCTTGGAAACAACCCAAATGCCCATCAACTGTGCTCCTTTGCCATACACAGCGATAAACTTGAGGCCTTTCTAGGTGAATGAGTGCACCTTGAGACCATACTCTTAAGTGAAATAAATTGGACAAGCATGTAAATATTGCACTGTGTCCCTGATGTGAGAAACTGAAAGGGTAAATAAGGACTCAAATGTACAATACATATTGTGAAATAATAGGAAGAAATTATTCAAAACAAAGGAGAAACTAGGAAAGAGGAAGGGGAAAGGATGCTAAAAGAAGGATAGAATGAGAACAAAGCTTTGCAAATAAAGAGGGAAAGAGGGATTGAAAGGAGAGGAGAACACTGGAAAAAAGAGAAATCAATATGTATCATGTGCAGGTACAAGTTCCTTATGATGACTATGATCATTATGTATATCTAAGTTGTACTGGCAAACAATTTTTTATTTTGTTTTATTTTATTTGTATTTTAGGGAAGGGTCTACAAGCTGTTCAGGGTCTACTACTAGATCAGACCCATAGTGATCCACCTGTTTACAGCCTCCCAAGAGCTGGGATTACAGGCACACCCCACCACGGCCAGTCTCAATTGCTGTCTCAGAATGCCCCAGGAGCAGGGCCTGCACAACATGCCCAGGGATTGAATCCCCAGCCTCTACACCTGCTTACAGGCAGTTTAATCTGCTGAGTTATTTGGCCGGCCCTTTTTTCTTTTCTTTCTTTTTTTTTGTAACAATTTTTCAAAAGAAATTATAGTTGCATCACATTTGAAGCTAACAATTGTGAAAATACCAGAGGATAAAGCTAGTTGTGTACTCAGAGAAAATACATAGCCTTACTTATTGACTAAGAGAGATTAAATCTAGTAAACTTGAAAACCAATACAGTAAAGAATAAAAGTAAACCAAAAATATTTAATGATTCCATTTAAAAACAAAATATTTAGAAAAAGAGCAATTTTTACTGAACTGAGACCTCTGTGCTATTAATAAATTATTGAAAGTGTTTATATAAGCAGTCCTAGCTGAGAGGCACAAGCCTGTATAACTTTGATCCAAAAATTTGGCAAATTTGCATTGCATTAAAGGAAAAATTACAAGGTAATATTATATAGGACAAAAACATTACATATGAAGATGGCAGGAGGATTCTAACAGTATATTCAATTAATAGTACTTCCTAGTCCAATCTAGCCACGTACAGTAAGAACAATTAGGCCCCGAATGAGACAATTCATAAGACTGAAAGATCCAAGAGACACCATATGATGACCGCAATCAATGCTGCTAAACTTTTCTAAAATTCAGTATCCTTTCTTCATAAAAATTTTAACAGAATTTTTGAGATTGCTAAGTAGAATAAAAAATCTGCCTCAAGCAAAAAGACTGAACTATATTTTACAGTTTAATATCAGAGTCACTTGTTTATAATTCAAAAAAAAATTTCCTGTTTTTATGATTGTGTTTTAAAACTTCTGGAAGCACTAGACAATATTCAATCATTTTCATTCACTTAGGCAATGAATGTTTACTGAGGATTATTGTGACAGAAGAGGAAGAATATGTCTAGAAATAACCACTCTCTGTGGATCATATGACTGTTGAAGTCTATTTTTCAAGCTGAGGTCTGTGCAGAGCAAAGGGAACTTCTGAGAGGGGCCATTCTTAAGACCACTGTGGGGATGAAAATGAACCAGGCTGCTGGGTCAGTGAGCTCCACTTGCCCCTGGGAAGCAGAACTTTAGTCCATTCCTGTCCCTTGTTCATAGTTAAATCATCAAAAATATTAGTAGAGCTAGTAAGAGCGTAAGAGACCATTTTTAAAATTCAAACAATAAAATCAATCATCAGGAAAAACATACAAAGGATGTGATGTTAACACATATGAACGACAATAGAAAACACCTGGAGATTAAACTTATTTGAAAGATGTTTAGGGTCCATTTTAAAGCAAGTATAAAACTTAGAAGACTTAAAGGACATGAAAATCTACAGCAATCATCAGGAACTGGGTCAACATTTTCTATCAGAGCAGCACTTTTTCTTCAAGGCTACCGGAATCCACCCAGGGAAATGTGGTCAGAACATCTGGTCAGTGTGAACAACACTGAAGGAGACTCCTCTCCTCCCTGGAAAATCTGACCCAACTTGGCATCAGGACAGTTTGGCATCACAGCAGGCTTTGTTCTAGCTCCCTTTAGGTTCTTCATGTAGGAGCTGAGGAACTACCTCTGAAGAAGGAAGTATCGTGTCAGGAGAGGCAGCCAGAGACTGAGGTGTGGTCTCTGAGTAAGGAGGGCAACAGCCCAGTGCATTCCCTCCTAGCTTCCACTTCCCTAAGGAAGAGGGGTCCAAAGAACATTCCCACACCCATTTAGGATGGTCTCCAAGGGTGAAAACAGTTGCACCAAGGGCACTTTGCTGTATTTTCCCTCCTTCTTGCAAAGAGATCTAAGTGCAAAATGGTGTTGTAATCTAAAGATCCTTGGGGCTCTACTGAATCTGAAACCAATAGGTACCCTATCTGAGCCTCAGTACAATAAAAAGAGAAGGGAAATAACAGAGAAGGAGACTGACTTTTCCTGACCTAGGCTTATTTCCCAAGTGGCCAACAGAGGCGGAATGGATGTCATGGAATGGGTGGGTTCCCTCAGACACCCATTGCTCAATGTTCACCAAGACAAAAGATGGAGATAGAAATAAGGTGTCCAAGATCAGGGGGCAGATAAAAGTCTGAATAAACCCCACCCAAGGGCTCCAGGGCAGAGGGGTTTCTTAGACCAGATGAGAGTCATTTTTCCTCCCCTTTCACCTGTGGACATTGACTCTAACCAGACCTGAAGGATCCCCTCTTAGCATAGGTGTTCTGGAACTTAAGAAGGTCTACCTTTAAGCCACAGGAGGGAAAGTCCAAGTCTCCTTCTTGAGGGTCAGAGGTTGCACTCAGCCCACCCAGAAGCCAGAATCTGGCAGGGGTGCCCAGCCAGAAGACTTCCACCTTGCCTCATCATAGTGGGTGGGAACTCCGAAAACAAGCAGATTGGAGGATGGTGGGTCTGCCTGTATTCTTTTCCCATTTAGGCTGGGTATACTGACTGTGTCTGGTGGTCTTTTTGTGATCCCACAGGAGCACCCAATTATGTTATGCCCAGTGGGTTTGGGGTCTATGGGCCCCAGGCTTATCCTTACCAGTTTTGTCTCTCTATCAGAAGAAAGAGGAAGAAGAGTTAGAGAAGGCCAATGTAAAGTGAAAGCAATTTTATTGCTGGTATTGCAGGAATATTTGGAAAGGAGTAGGAGTGCGAGAGCTAAGATACCCCAAAGCTGGGACTGCAGTGCTGCTTCATGGAGTAGGGTCCTGTCTCCACCCTGCTGAAGGTCAACACTTACTTGATTGGCTATTGAGCTTGTCACTAGGGGGTTGGTCCTGTGGGCTAATAGGCCGTTTGTGTAGGGATGGAAACCTCAGGAGGGATAAAAACCACAACCTGTCAGCTCCAAACCACAAAGCTTCTTGGAAACTGCTTGCTGCTCATAGCCAGACAGAGGCTGCATTTTCTGCCCTCTAAATAGGATCTGGCTCTGTCCTTACACAACCACCTAGGTCTCTGTGACCAAGTTCCTCTGCTTGCCACTAACCAAATCAAAAAAGGTCATTTAGTTTGGGGAAAAAGAAAAAAGATTTACTCAAAGCTAGCTCCAAGGAAAGGGAAGGACCTCAACATCTCACCATATACAGGTGTGTAAGGGTGTTTCCTACAAAGCACTGATGGGAGAGGTCTACAAGGAGACAAGACACAACTTCAGGCTTGCTTTATCACTCCAGACTTCATTTCCTCCCTCTCTTCTCTGTGGAAACTCATCTCTAAAGTGGCCTCAGCCTCCATACTTCAGAGTCTGTACCCTGGCATTGTATCTAGGCTGCAGGAAGAAGGGATGTGATTGTGTGCTGACTGGAGGAAGTTTGGAGAAGCCCCTTATCTCTAAGAAGAAATGTGGTTTATTAATTAAGACATTGCAAAGCCATTTTCTCATAAAGGATAAAAATTTTAAAATAATATCCACTAGTTTCAAATGAGTGATGAATAGATCACTCACATACTGTTGAGAGAAGAAATTGGAGAATAGTTTGAAAATGTATTAATAACAAGCCATTTGAGAGCATTTAGTAATTCCATTTTGAAAACATTTTGCCTTGAAAAACTTGACTTGGCTGACCTTGTTAGATACAAAAGTTACATTTCTTGGTATGTAGGTCTTGCTTTATCTTGGTCTTAACCATCCAGCAGAAAAGTGTATGAAATGAGGTATGAAAAGTGAAGCCATGTTAATATGCTGAGCTGTGGAAGGCTCAAGCCAACAGATTCGGACATTGCCAGTCCTGTGGATAACCCACTACTATTGTGGAGTACTGGGCTATATTGATATGTTTTGCTGAATTCATGCACTTACAATATTTGGATGGCAGTGGAATACCCATCTCTGACAAAACTAAACCAAAAAAAGGAGGTAGAAGTGAAGGACCATTTTGTATCTGTATATACAAAATAGTTAAGACAGATATATAACTGCTTTCTCTTAATCCAATAAGAAGAAAGATTTGTACTAATAGTGTTTGGACAGGATATCATGTCTGCATCCTGAGCTATGAATGACTACTACAAAGACAACAATATGCAATTTATTAATTGTTGTAACTCTCCTACCAACCTGTTTTGAAACTGTCTCATTGAAATTTTTTCTCAATAAAATTAATTTTAAACAGAGAAAAGAAAGAAAAACTTGAATAGATACATAAAGAGGTATGCTCATGAATAATCACTGCAATTCAATTAAAAATAGTAAAAATTCAGAAAATACATAAATTTGTAACATTAAGAAACCAATATAGGCTGGCAAGATAGCTCAGCAGAATAAAGCACTTGCTTAGGCAAGCTTAGGCAAAGCCCAGGGACTGCAGTTAGATCCTCAGCACCACATGTGTGCCAGCCCCGCTCCCAGGGCAGGCTGAGCTGGCCACAACAACAACAGCAAAACAAACCAATATATTTTGTGAATCTGTTCAATATAATATTTTCAGATCATTTGAAATTAGAATGTAGCCAGCCCCCATTGCACAGTCCTTTAATTCCAGCTACTCTGCAGGCTAAAGCAAGAGGATCCCAAATGCTAGGACTTCCTAGGTAATTTATAAAAAAAAAAATTTAATCTCTTATTTATTTATTTTGTACAAGGTCTCACTACATAGTTTGGAATCATAGTGATCCTCCTGTTTCAGCCTCCTCAGTGCAACACCATGCCTGATCTCAGTGGCCAGCATGGCACATCCAGGGTTCTGGGGCTGTTGCTGTGGATCGACCCCAGGTCCTTGTACTTGCCAGGCAGACACTTAGACCTCCAAGCTATCTCCCTAGTCCCTGCGTAGAGGATTTAGCAAGACTCTGCCTCAAAGTTAAAATAATAAAAATAGACATGTCTAGGAATAGAGCTTAATGATACAGTCACCTTGGGCAGTGTTTTATTTAGTTTCTTTATATAGTTTCATATAAAGGAGTGGTAGAAAATAAAAATTTTGAAATTAAGTTGCTTGGCTTTAAATGATAGTTCCTCTATTTCCAAACTGTGGCTTTGGATGAGCTTAGTGCTCTCATATTCTTCCTATGTAAAATGATAAATACATTAATAAAGTAAGCCATAGAATATAAGGACTATGTGTCATGAGTTATTCTTAAAACTATATTATGTATGAATATATGCATCAAGAAAAGGAGGTTATATTTTACTTTGTAGTGTTTTCTCATTCTTTTTTACAATGATCTCACTTTTCTTGGGCAGATTATTTTCTTTATGCTTTATATTTTTAAAAGTTTTTATTAGTATACATTCATTTTAGAAAACTGATACATATGCATATGTACCAGGATCAGTTTCTTAAAAATGAACATAAGAAGGCTAGGAGGAAGCATGTGCTTAGCATGTGCAGGGCCCTTGTTTCAATCCTCAGCACCACAAAGCCTAAATGAGGTCAGGTGTTCAAGTGCAGTCTTGTAAAGAGAGTCTCTGTCCTTCCAAGACGTTATCTCTGAATCAGACAGAAGAGGTCTTCTAGCCTACCAGCGAGTCCTAGGGACAGGCAGGGCAGATTCTTGAGCCTAAGCCAGGAATTTTCAAAGTTTAGCTGGCACAAGAATCACCTGCAGAGACTTTATTAAACACAAGTTACTGGTTCCACTTAACAGAGTTAACATAGGTATGGAATAGGGCCCATTTTTGCATATTTTGCATTTCTAGTATGGTCCCAGGGATGCTGACCCTGCCACTCTGGGTACCTCAGTCTGAAAACCACCTGGAGTTGACCAAAGTTTTCCAAAATGCACTGTTTATTCACTTGGTATAGGGTAAATACTATGTATGCCTGGGAGATGGTACAATCGGTGGGGGGGTGGAATTAAGTAGGTAACAGACACAAGGAAATCAGGGAAGTAAGTATTTTTGGTAACTGAACATGTGAGACATAATGCCTTCCAAATTTAGGAAAGGCTCAATTCAGACAAATGTACAGAGGCTTTTTTCCTTTCCTTCCTTCTACTTTTTCCTTTACTCTCAAAGGGTGTGTAGTTTGTTTTTCTTTTCCAAGGATATAGAGGTGTGTAATAACCCATATTATCGGCATATGTATATTCTTTTTTATATTAATTTTATTGAGGAAGAAGTATCAATGAGACAGTTTCAAAACAGGTTAGTAGGACAGTTACAATAATTAATAAATTGCATATTGTTGTCTTTGTAGTAGTTATTCATAGTACATGACACAGACGTGATATCTTGTCTAAACACTTAGTTCAAACTTTCTTCTCACTGAACCAAGAGAAAGTAGCTGTATACCTATAATAACTACGTCCTTAAGACTTTTGTATTTCCCATTTCACCTGGAACTGTCAGTTATGAGATCTTTCAGGGCCAATGCCCCACCTAAAGCCTGAACTGTCAGCGATAAATTCACTTATGATTCATATTTTTTTAAAAAAATCCCATGAAATGCCATAATTCTTGTAGCATATAAAGCACTTTTTAGCTTGGGAATTTTTCTGCCCTTAAAAAAGGTACCTGAATAGACTGTCTACCTAAAGATAGCCTTTTTGAGACTGTGTTCCTTCAGACTATCATCTCAATTTCAAGAAGCAGCCTACAGTATTTTTGTTTTTCAACACATCACAATGTATGTGTTGACTTGAAACCGTACGACTGGGTGCAACAGGAAATTTTTTTCCCATTTTTAAAAAAGTGATGCATGGTTTTTCACATTAGCAGTCATCTGTAGCATTGCTAAAATAGCTCTTCTATGTTTTAGTTTAAGAACGATTTTTCTTAATTTTTAGTTTGTAAACACCTCTTCACCCTCCCATCTTACCATGCTGACAAGTTCTCTGCTATCACTGAATTCAAGTTACCAGGGCATCTCTTGTGCTTCTTTCTAATAGCTTTGTAGCTAAATCTGGAGAATGTACAGTCTCACTAAACTGAGCTTTTGAAAAAAAGGAGCAGTTTAACTTTCCAAATTTTCTAAATTAAAGCACATTTGAAGTATTAACTCACATCCTTCAAGGTTCTATGGTGATAAGCAGTTTCTAAGAAATTGCTACCAAGTAGCAATCTTTCTGTCTTTAAAAATACAATTTTAATCAACAGTCTTTTATGCAAATCAATGCTTTAAGGATGTTTATAAGTAGTGGGTTCAATTAAATAGGCTATAAACATCCCCACTCCAATAAATTCATGCAGCAAAATCCTTCTTCATAAAGAATGCTCATTCCCGTCACCAAATTATTGTGAATTCCAATTAATGAGAGTCCCTTGCATTTCTCACAAACCTCTTTATTTTCCTTTAAAAGTATTTATAAGGAGAAGAGGATTCTCAGAGGAACAGTTTGAGAGTAGAAAAATGAAAGCATGTCTTGGTTTCTGAAAGGTTTTTGGCAGTTCTCTGACATCTAGTACTGTTCTGACAAAGTAATTGCCCTTCTTTCGACAGCGATAGAAATCATACCCCAGCCAAATTTCAACTAGCAGAAAGATTTCTGAAAGTGTAGAATTTGGACCTGCAGGTTCAATAAAACCAAGAAAGCACAATGATTTAGCAAGACATGCCAGTGATTTTACATAAGTATAATACTGGCCAACAAAGTGATACCTAGGGTGTTCAAACAAATACAGACTCACAGAAATTCAAAATTGGTAGTTTCCTGTCCCTCTCCTCCCCCAGAAGATACTGTAAGATGAGACAGATGAGGTACAGAAATGTTTCACTGTGTTGACAGTCGGGTTTTCTAGTCTTTGTAGTTGAGAAGTCATGCTGAAGAGTGTTTTGTATTTGGATTGTATCACAGTGCTCCATAGCGAAAATCAGAAGCCATGAAAATCAAATGTCACTAAACAAATCCAGGTGCCCCTATTGTTGTATTTCCTGAAACTTATGAATAAATTTTACAGCTTAACGTAACTGCAAATTTTTTTAAAGTATGATATTTTGCGACACATGAAATTTAAATTTCAGTGTCTATAAAGTTTTGCTAGAACATGACTGCTTCTGCTTTCCAGTGGCAGAGTTGAATAATTACAACAGTAACCACAAAGCCAGAAAATCCTAAATTGTTTACTGTCTGAGCCTCTATAGAAGGCGTGCTGATCTAGATGAGTGTTCACTATGATAGTGATTTAGAAAAATCCTTTAGCTTTAATAGCAGTGGATCATATTTTCTCTCAGTATTTGGCAAAATACAATCACTTAAGCTTAACAGAGCTTCTTCACAACCTCCTCCAAACTGGGCACAAGTGGAATAAAGGAGGCAGCATATCCAAGACCTGTGGGCCAATATCCAACAGCTGAATCATTTAGGCACAAAGATTGACACTGGGCTTAATGCAGGAATCCCAACTTTTCAAGCAAAGTGGAACAGATGTAGGTCTATGGCCATGGCCAATTGGAACACACAGGTAGTATCATTGGCACTTTCCCAAAAGAGATGATAGTCTGCTCTTAGGTCAAGTCCAGATATAGTTCCCAAAAGGATTTTCTGGGCCAAGAGCAACAACGGCCATAGTTTGGAAAATATTTTCACACAAGCCACAAAGGAAGAATTAGTCATTGTGAAATAGTCTTGTTAACACCCAAGCTCAATATGTCAAAATGAACATGAGCAATGTCCATGTTCCGCCTAAATAGTATAAGCCAGTCAGTGTCAATACAAATCCAGCATTATCCTAAAGAAGTGAATTTTTACTGGTTGGTCTGATGGAAGTGAATCCAGTACTTGGCATATGAAAATATTGCTTAGAGAACTGGCAAGAGTATACATCCAAGTTGTATTTATTTTTTTATTCATAAAACACTTTGAGTATCCCACTCTATAAATAAACCATCAGGATAAGAACAAGGATAGTTCTCATTGCCCTCCAGAAACTAAAATGTCAGCAAAAACAAAAATAAAAATTACTATGAATTTATTTGTAACTTCAGCTAGGATTGAAGTTCTATTTTCTTGTAATTTAAAAAAATGAATATGTATGTACCAAAGACAAATTTTTCAATAAAATTTATAGATCTATCTAAGGGACCAAACTGGCACCTGCAATGTGGTGCCTTTACTCAATGAAGGGAGGTCCTGAGAGTTCATGAAAAAGAACTTAGCCAAGGTTCCGGTGATGACTATACCCCCAAGTTCTTTTAATATTTTTATCTCTTGAGTACAAAGCATTGAGACAGGAAAGCAGCATTCAATTAAATCAAAAGATCCAAATTATTACTATGTCTTAAAGAATACCTCTTCATCCCCAGACTAGACCAGACTTCCAAAGGTATATTTTTCTGAAGTGGAAAGCATGCAGCCCTCCTGGGAACACCCAAAATTTGTTCATAAAATGTAAGCTATGAATATTAAACAGAGATAGTCTATGGTAATTGGATTTGAAGACTATTACTTTCTACAAATGAAGGAAAGCCCCTAGATGCAAAATCACTCATCTCTTAACTCTAAGACATCTAGTCATAGAAATTGACTTACTTAAAAGTCGCTTTATTAACCATCTGCCCACTGGAAATCCACAAACAGTCTAGACAGTGGACATCTACATTTCCTTTCTCCCTGTTGTTTATTTGGTTGGTTTTTGTTTTTAGCTGGGACTGATAGTAGAGATCTTACAGTGGGCAGTCTCTCCAGGTAGTCTTAGACACACTTATTCTCATAGTTTCTGGACTGATTGCTTGATAACACATCCCATATTTTCTTAAGGACATTTAATGATGCAATGTCTGGATAAACTCATGGATGGCTGATCAAAGGTGGAGATTTATCTTGAACATCAGTTCATGCGGTTCATGTAAGTAGGCCAGGACATTTGGCCTACCTTCTGGGCAGGAAAGGTTTATGGAGAATATCGACAAGTTGGTAACACTTGAGTGCCTTCTGCCTTTGCTAGGGGAGTTTTCTGGATATAGGTGTTTTCATCCTAGTGCCCACTGCACAGTCACTTTGTTGCTTAGCCCTTTGTGGCATCTATTATCATAGTACAAGCTCATCTCCTGCTCTAAGCTCAGCTCTATCTTCATTATCCACCAGAAGACCCCAAACAATTTTACAAACCTACTATATGTCAGCACTGGGCTACGCACTGTTGTCAAGAAGACAAAACATTTACTATACTGTCATAGTATCTCTGACATAATAGTATCTATAGAAAACAGTGAGTCTCATACCCAGAATCTGCATTTCAAGACCCCTTCTGTAATAAGAAAGACTGTCCCTAGAAACCTCTCAGTTCATTGTAATAACCACTATCATAGTCATATGATATATATGATGCAATCTCAGATGCAGAAATGGCCAGTTTTCTCCTCAGGAAATTGAAAAAGGCAGCTGAGCAAAGATGACATTTTAGGTGGATTTTGAAGACTGAATGGGAGCTGGCACTAGGATAGGAAGACTATTCTGTTATGGAGAGAAAATACAGTAGTATCTTCCAGTCCCTCCAGACATGAGGAGAGGTAGCCAGAGGCCACTCAGATGTGAGTGCCAGTGCAGGGGCCAGAACTCACATGCAGGTCAGTAGCCCTTTACTAACTCTTTGTGAAACCATCCCATTTGGGACACAGTCTCGTCTAGGTAAGAACAAACTGGACAAATGATTATTGGCCCACAACTTTTCCTTTACATGTCCATTTCTCTTGATGTTCTTAAACTTCAATAATACAAATCTGGAATTATAATTTGAATTTTTTTACTCCACCTCCCCCTCAAATTTGAGTAAGAATGACTCTGTTATTGAATCTGCTTCTGGCAACTTTGGGGATAACATGAGTTTGTGTTTGAGAAGTAAGGTCACCAGATATTCATCCTAACAGTGCTACCTCTCACGAAGTGCCACGGTCAGGCTCCTAATATCCTATGTAATAACCAGTCCAAATCTTCTAACTGACTATCCAATACATTCTAAATCTCAACCTTTCCCTATTTTACCACAGTAGGCAGTTCATTTAAATAAATGAATTTAGTTATTCATATAAACTCATATAAATAAATTATATTTGTTTAAATAGAATTCTGATGTCCCACTCTGTATAGTAAAATGTGTTAACCTTTAGGTTAAAAGAAGTATGTTTACAATACCCATAAATATGCTGATAGTACCCTCACAGTTAACTTTCAGTAACAGCTTTGACATCCTATGAATGCAAATTACAGCATTTCTCCCTTGTATATGTTTTTTGCTTTGCAATGTGTATTATCTGGAAAATACCACCCCTTCCAAAAATATATAATGTAAGAGTCCTTGCAATTTTGTAAAATTTTGCAGTAGTCATATTAAAAGCTTTTTTAAAACAGGTAAAATTAAATTGATACTACATTTTCCTTAACCCAATATAGCCAAAATGTTATCTTGTAGATGTGAGCAATATTAAAATTTTAATGAGTTATTTTTATATTCTCATTGCTAATCTTTCAAAAATTGATGCATTTTTTGATTTATACATATATAATACATTTCAATTTACACACTAAAGTTTCAGTGGTTAAATGTGAAATGGAATCCTATCAAAATAATAAAGTTGTTTTAAGGGAAACTATTTTACACTACTTTCATGTTAAAATTCAAGTTAATGCAAGTTAAATGAAATTTAAAATTCAGTTCCTCCATTACAATAACCACATGTATTTGTTGGCCGCTGCTTGAACAGATTAGATGGGGGAAAAGGAAATATTATAAAGATCAGCATCTTCCATCAGCAAAGCATAAGAAGATTCTGCATAAGAAGGAGTTGGAAAAGAAACATAAAGAAGATCACAAGGAGCTAAAATTTTGGAGTTAGGCTACATTGTTTTTGCTGATTTTTCTCTGTGGTATCATTAAGCTTCACTTTTTTTAAGTGTAAAATAATACCTGCATTATGGTACATCTAACATTAAAGGGGGTAAACTATCCGACTGGTAAGATTAGACAAGATAAAGCTATGTTTTGGTGCAGGCACTATAACTGTTTTATTAGTATCTATAGAAATCATTGGGTCTATTTGCATTTAAGAGAGAGAAACCTCTGAGATTATAATTGTACTAATCACTTGTGAGATGTAGGGTAAAGAAAGAGGAATTGTGACACATACATTTTGAAAATTTGAATGCCTTATAAAATATGTGTAGAAAAGTGAACCAATTGTAAGCATGCAGATCAATGGATTTTTACAAAGTACACATTCCTGTTTAGCCAGAACCCAAATCTGGACCTATAACATCAAGAAAATCTCAAAACCAACCTCAAATTCCTAACCAAAGACATGACTAGCTTCTAGTACTACAGATTTCTTTTGTCTATTTGTAGCCTTTATATAATAGGTCTCATAAAGATTGTGTCCATATGTCTGACTCCTTTCATGCAATGAATTATTTGTGTGATTTATCTACATCATGTGTGGTGCAATAGTTCATTACATTCCAGGATGTAAATATCCCATGTATTTGTTCATTTTACAGAATATTTGGAATTTGGAATATCTGGAATTTGCATTTTCAGTCTCAGACTTAATGGAAAGACAAGAATCACTCCATGTAAATTTTATGTGCAGGTACCCTGGATAAGCATGAGGAGCTGGAGCACCTCTTGGCCAAGTTCCTGAATGTAGAAGCAGCAATGGTCTTCGGGATGGGATTTGCAACAAACTCAACAAACATCCCTGTACTAGTTGGAAAGGTGAGCATTTGTTAGCTTAATTATCTTCTAGCATATTATTCCTAAGAACTAGTGCCAGGGAGATGGCACAGTAGATAAGCACTTGCCTGGCAAGCACAAGGGCCTGAGTTCAATCCCCGCTTCCAAAAAAAAAGCATAATATTCCTAAGAACTATAACTCAGAGCAGATCCATTGTTAGAAGACCAACTGAGAAAGTCCTTTGCTTGCAAGCAGCTGATTGGATATTCATATATTTTAATAAATATTCCAGCCAAGTACAGAAAATCTCTTTATCATAATGTTCCCAATTATAGAACTACAATTAAAGCACCTAAAAGTAGGTGCAGGGACTAGGGGTTCAATCCCCCGGCTTGCTGTGCTGTCCCTTCCCCCAGCACGCATTGAGATGGCAATTGAGACTGGGCATGTAGTTCATAATAGTAGTGGGTTATCCATAGGACTGGCAATGTCAGAAGTTGTTGATTATTTTAAGGCATTCATGCACCTACAATATTTAAATAACAATGGAATACCCATCTCTGACAAAACTAAACAAAAAAAAGGGATATAAATGAAGGGCCATGGGGGCCTGCCCCGTAGCTCAGTTCTTTAAGTGGCTGCTTCAACAAAGCTGTCAGGCTCAGGTTGCTGTGGTTCAATTCCCACAATTTAAGCCAGCCAAACCTGCCCTGAGGGCATTCAGAGCAAAAAAAAAAAAATCCTTCTACCTTTTGGGGCCTGCCCCTTAGCTCGGTTCTTTAAGTGGCTGCTTCAACAAAGCAGTCAGGCTCAGGTTGCTGTGGTTCGATCCCCACAACTCAAGCGAGCCAAACCTGCCCTGAAGGCATTCAGAGCAAAAAAA
>NW_004524636.1:12179373-12208928 GCF_000260255.1 Octodon degus
ACTGGGCATGGTGGTGCACACCTGTAATCCCAGCTCTTGAGAGGCTATAAACAGGTGGATCACTTTGAGTCCAATCTAGTAGTGAGACCATGAACACCCTATAGACCCTTCCCTAAAATACAAAAGAACTACAGACTTACATGCAGGTCTGAGTTCACTTCAGTGACAGCTTAGCAAAGTCAAAAAGTTGTGTGCACTTCAGTTCCCATTTGCAATGATATTTATTAAGCATATACTTTCATTAAAAATGTTTTATAGCTTATCCATTCACTTACTTAATCGACCACTCATTGTATATACTGTTCTGGCATGGAGCCAGACCCAAGAAATACAAAGATGAACAAGACCTGTGCCTTGTAAATGTATATGGCTTGCAACCTAGTAGGGAAGGCATATGACAGAAAAAGCATGCACAGAACATGATAGGAGACCAAAAAAAAAAAAAAAAAAAAAAAAAAAGTTGCCCCGATGTCCTCTGGAGAGTGTCTATGGTGCCTGTGCAAGAAGGGTGACTTAAGAAGAGAATTTTAACAGACAGGAAAGTTATCTCCTTGACACAAGGACAAAGGCACCAAATAAGCAAAGTGGAGAGCTTTGGAGAAGCTGCAACGTAAGATAGCAATCAAAGAATAGACCAGAGTTGAAAGCAAGTGTCAAACCCGCAAGAATCTTACAGTGTGAGTCCCTTGAGAGGGCTCAAAATTGTTCCTAAGAAAAGGGGAAAGTTGGTTATTGAAGGTAAGCAAGTGTAATAAACAGATTTATATTTTTAAAAGCCCAAATGACAGCTAAGTGTGATGTGCAACCTCAGATTAGGTTCTGCACTGACAAAAAGGAAAGAGAGTGTCTATGGAGGACATTAAGATAGTACCAGGACACTTAAGGAAATTTGAATTCTGTGATAGTACTGTATAAATATGGAACTTCATAGAGAGGATAATTGCATGATAGTTTTGTAGAATCTCCTTGCTCTGAGGAGACAAGGCAAAAGCCGAGCACTCAGGAGGCTGAAGCAGGAGGATGGCTGTGAGTTCAAGGCCAGCTTGGACTGCAAAGTGAGCTGAAGGCCAGCCTGAACTTATTAATAGTGAGACCCTGTCTCAAAAAGACAAAAAACAAGAATAAAGAGGTATCTTAAGGTTTACAATCACTTTTAATGGTTTCAACAGAAAAATTATTAATATACACAAATGTCTACAGTATGGAGAAGTGACACTTTTACTCGGAAGGAAAACACATTATGAGTACTAAAATATAAGAACTCAATTCTGAGTGGTCACAGAAGACAAACATCCACCACGATTTATCCTTGAATTTGTGATATGTTGGAACTCTTCCATGATTTACAAATTTTAAAATTAAGAATTAAGGGCCAGCCAGATAGTTCAGCAAACTAAAGTGCCTGCTTAGGCACAGCACAGCAGCCAGGGTTCAATCACTGGCAGGCGGAGCCAGGCCTGTCCCCAGGGCATGCTGAGATGGTGATTGAGACTAAGCATGGTGGTGAACACCTATAATTCCAGTGCTTGGGAGGCTGAAAACATGAGAATCGCTCTGAGTGCGATCTACATGGTGAAACCCTGTAGACCCAAATGCATTAAAAAAAATTAAGAATTAAAAATTTACAGCCAAAGAAAAAAGAAAAGTATAAACACAAAGTATAAAAAAGTAAAGACATATTAATATCCTGAGCTGTAAAAGGCTCAGTCATCAACTTCTGACATTGCCAATTCTGCAGATAACCCACTACTATTATGGACTGCTGGACTATATTGGATTATTTTGCTGAGTTCACACACCTACAATATTTGAATGGCAATGAAATACCCATCTTTAACAAAGCTAAACAAAAAATGGGGATATAAATGAAGGACATTTTGTAGTGAAAAAATATATATGTATCTGTATACACAAAATAGGATGGATATATAGCTACTTTCTCTTAGTTCAATGACAAGAAAGATTTGTGGTAATGGCATTTAGACAAGATATCATGTCTGCATCTTGTACTATGAGTAACTACTACAAAGACAACGATATGAAATGTATTAATTATTATAACTGTCCTACTAAAAGTTTTGAAACTAAAAAAAAAAAATTTACAGCCAGTAATTATTAAGTAGGACATTAGGCTGAGGACTGAAGTAGGAATTTCTCCCTTACACTCAGATTGTGAATTGCCATCCACACTTTTGAATTCAAAATCTTTAAGTATGAAGCACGGATGTGTCCATTTATGTGGGAAGTGTATATAGTCAAGGAGCATCATAAAGCAAAACCCTGAAATGCTCCACTAAAAAAGACCCTTCCTCCCAGTATCAACAACTAAAACTGTCCCAGACAATCTAGCATAGATTGAAATCCCCTGGCCAGTCCCTCTCCCGTATGTTTTCTTTTCAAAGATCAATCTAGCCGGTGCTTAACTAAGACATTGGGTGAATTTCTCTGTTGAGATCTGCAATATTTGTAAAGATTCCACTAAAGACTGAATGTCTTAAGGCAGTTTCCATTTCTATAAGCTAACTGCCATGCCTAATTTTACCACATATACACCAGTTTAAACTCGAGGCCTTTGAAAATCAGATAGGGTGCTAGGCATCTCTGTTACTGGTTTCATAATGTCTTCCTGTTCCCTCGGGTTTTCTTTACCTCATTTGATTTATTCTGCATGCTTGTTTCCTGAACAGGGATGCCTCATTTTAAGTGATGAGCTGAACCACACCTCTATTGTCCTTGGGGCCCGACTCTCAGGTGCAACCATAAGGACCTACAAGCACAACAGTGAGTAGCAGTGCTCTCATCTAACAGGTCCCGATTTGCTACCAGAAGAAGGAACGATTATTGATGAGGTTTTTCCTTGCTCTACAAACTGGCAACTTAGCCTGATAAAACACCATTATGTTTGTATTCACTGCTGGTTTGTTCACCTCTGGTGACCTGGGACAAATGGCTGCAGTGTATTAACCATCCAGATTGCTAGGTGTAACCCAAACACATTAATGTCACTGTTAGTGTTCTTGCAATGTGGTCTCTAGAGACATGATTGATTTCTTAGGACTGTCATTTATTATCAGAAGCGTGATAACTCTCCCCTTCTCATAACTCTGCCTTGGGAAAGTCTGAAGGCTTTTCATATTATAGTCAGGCAAAAAAAGAAGAGTTTTCAGTGTGATGCCTCCTTTTAATATCCCATATACAAAATGTTCCAATACCTGGTCCTCCTAAACTGTCCCTCTATATGTATAAAATGTCCTCTCTGACTCAGATTGGGTGCTTCAGTGGTGATCAGAAGGAGGAGAAGGCTACTTCCCCTTTAGAGACCTGAAAAAGCAGCATGGGCAGCCTTTGGAAGCACTGGGAAGAAAGTAAATGGTGGCAGGCACCTAGGCTCTCTCATCTGGCTCTGCCTCTGACTTGTGTCATTTTTTGGAAATCCTTTCATCTTTCTTTCTTGCATTCAGTTTTAGCATCTAATGAGGGTATTGAGCTAGATAATGAGTAAAAATTTCTTAGTTGAAGGTCCTGATTCTATTGTATTGTTTTCAGAGACCTCTTCTTTTTTATGTATATGTACGTGCAAGAAGACATGCTCACGTGCACACACGTGCACTCTTTTGCCTTCTGACTGCCTTTCTCTCCTTCTGTCCCTTCCTCTCCATATTTCCCTGTCTCTCTTCCTTGGCATGCTCCACCTCCCTCTATGGTAGAAACAAAGATGGAAATAAGGAAAAGGAGACTGGGAGAGAATAGAAAAAAGAATTGCCCTCAGATTTTTTTTTTGGCCCAACTCACAGCAATGTCAATCCAAAGAACCATCATCCTAACAGGGAGAAGAAAAAAATAGACCAGTGTTTTCTCAAGTGAATTCTTCTTTTAACACAAACACACTGGAGTAAAGTTCAAGGTCTGGTCCCCCAGAAGAATGAGACTGTATGCTTTTATATCCAATCTCCCACAGTGAGTCCACTGTACCTGAAAATACACTGACCGCACTTATTAATTCTCCAACAAACAATCCTGGTTTTAGTCTGTGGTAAGCCAAGATAAATTCTTTCATTTATGCTTGGTTCCTCATTGGCTATAATTGTCCTAAGTTCAAATTATTTTGGCATTGCTGGGAATCACATTTAGAGTATATATCTCTTAGGGCTTCAAGATACAGTTATCAAAAAACCAGAGCAAATATCTTTGGTATCAGTACAAGTATGCTTTGTATGCTCTTTTGACTCTTTATCAGGGCAGCTGATTCATGATCAAAGCCTTTGTCTGCTTATGAAAGAGTAAGGAAATAACCAACCAGTCTTTAACTGTAGATGGTTAAATATAATAACATAACTCCTGTGAAGACACAGTATGATTGTTAGCTATAAGAACACATTTTTTAAAAAAGAACAAATGAGTGGATCATTGTCTAATATCTTAACTACTTTTCTCATCTTTGAGACAAAAATACCCAACACCCAAGGTTAAAGGAGGAAAGGTGTATTGAGCTCAGTTTGTACAGGTTTCAGTCCATAATCACCTGGCTCCAAGGCATGGTGGCATGGCAGAGCAGCCTCACAGAGAACAGTTCATGGTGCCCACAAGGTACCAAAAACAAGAAGGGAAAAAAGACAAGACTCTTTCTGTTCCTTATATTGTATGTAGGCTGCCCACCCTAGGGCAGGTGTCGCACTCACATCCTTAACCCTAGCCAGAGTTATGCCAAGCCAATCAGTGAGCTGGTTTACTAATCACACACCCTTAATCCCAGCATCACACTCTAGATTCAGCCACCTCTGAAAGAGCCCTGTGACCACTTGAGGATTCGGAAGACATTGAGACACAAACCATACCACTTAATGTCTCATATCTTGACTCCATTCTGCTGAGAGAGATGGCCCGTACACCTAGTATTTACCTAGTTGCACAACACGGTCCTCTGGGGAACATCTTTGAAAGATGAGTGCCTATGTCCACCCTCAGGACAGCTGAGTTCATATAGCTGAGATGAGCTATCCCTGGTCTTATTAGCTTCAGTCTTCCTCTCACTATTCATTTATAAGACAGTGTCTTAGCTATCAGGAAGTCTACAATGTACTATGAAAGACAGCAATGTAGGCAGGTAACTGTTTTGAGGATCAAAGCAAACAAGGGCTGTGTTGACACTGGACTTTGGTTAAGGCTGCGGGCTTTGACCATAATCCATTTTTATACCCATAAGCATAGCTTCAATAAAACGTTGACAAACAAAATGTCAGCAAGAATATAGAAAGAGTGGAATTCTGGCCAATTGCTAGAGGAGTGTAAAATGGTATGATGCCTTTGGAAACTCTTTGGCAGAATATTAGAAAGCTAAACATATCTGTACTATGACTCATCAACACTACACTAAGTATTTACCCTTGAGAAATGAAAGTCATGGTCACAAAAAGGCTTGTGTAAGAATTTATAGCAGTTTTTTCATCATAAAAACTGGAAACAATTTGAATATCTATCAATAGGAAAATGGAAACATTTATTATTACTTATTTTTTTAATTATTTATTTATTTATTGTGTGTGTGTGTGTGTGTGTGTGTGTGTGTGGCCAGCTCAGCCCACCAGGGGGCGGGGCTGGATGGCATGTGGTGCTGGGGGATTGAACCATGGTCCCTGTACTTTGCTTGGCTTAGCTTGTTCTGAGTAGGTGCTTTAGACCACTGAGCCATCTCACCAGCCCCTATTATTACTTATTTACACATAAAATATCACTCTACAATTAAAAAGAAATGACACTAATACCATGCAGTATGGATCAATCTTAAGAAAAATATTTAGTGGAATAAACCAGACATAGAACAGTATACATATTAATATGCATTCATTTACAACTAATTCAATAACAATGTATAGTAATAGATATTACAGAAATCTAATCCAGTTGCAAGGGAGGGAATTGATAGGAAGATAAAAAAGAAACTTTCTGAAAGTGATAGAAATATGTGTTACCTTGATTAAGAAGAAGGTTACAGGGCCGGCAAGATGGCTCAGTGGAATAAATCCTTCCTGGCAAGTACAAGGGCTTGAGTTCAATCCCCAGTTCTGAAAAAAAAGGATGAAGGTTACAGTCTTATTAAAAGTAACTGAATTGTAAACTTAAGTTCTATACATTTCCAATCATGCAATTTTTGTATAAAAACTATCATTCTTAACAAATAGCATACATAAAATGGAAATAATTGATCCACTGTTTTGTAAAAGAAAAAAGTACAGCCTTGAATCCAAGTGTCTATGTTCTTATTCTATAGCATAACAGCTGATAGTCCTGGACAGATTTCTTAACTTTCTAGATCTCCATGTATTTATTCCCAAAATGAGGATAACTGTGACACCAGCTTGAGACCTGTTGAAAGAAGTATATAAAGCACTTAGCACAGAACCTGCAAATGGAAATTGCTGAATTATTTGTAGCTATTGTGCTGCTATTAGTATTCTTCTCCTCATCATTATCATATCAATTGTACCTGAGGGACAGGAGAAAGCATTATGATAAACCAAAAGGCAGAATTCACATCACCTCAGGGATTGCAGGCAATGGATAATATTTTCTGTAGACACAAAGAAGGGACTAAGAGAATGTTAAACACAGAACAACAGGACATTTCAAACAGAGACATATTTTGAAGTATAAGGAAAACAGCAAGACTTCCAGGATGGCCTGAGTGTAGAATTAAATCTCTGAAGGAGACTGAAAACTCAGACCTTGCCAAGGCAATGCAGAGCTCTGAATGTGTAATGCCAGTTCCAGAAGCACCAAGACATGCCTAGGAAACACTGCTTCATGCTCTATGTCCATACGTGCACTGGCTTGTCTAAGACCTTTAGCTATCTTCACATATGCCCAGTGGACAAAAACAGAGAGAAAGTTTTGCAAGGAACTCAAGTTTTAAATAACATTGAATGAAAAAAATGTACTTATGAGTTACGAAGACTGTTTCCAAAGTGATTCTCTCTCATACTTTTTCTACCCTACATGAGTTATTGTTTGGAGTTCAGTTCAGATTCTGCTATTGGCTAGTTTTCTGTTGGAAGTTCTATGCAGACAATGATGGTGAGGATAGATAGATAGATAGATAGATAGATAGATAGATAGATAGATAGATAGATAGATGATAGATAGATAGAGATAGGTAGATAGAGACAGACTGAAGACATGCAGATATACACACGTCTGACTAACTATGAGACTAAGTACAAGTTTTGTTAACCCCTGACTTAGCATCTGTTTTCCAGAGTATTGTCTTTATTATTAATATTAATAAAAATAATCTTCACATTCCCATCTCACAGAGTTATAAAGAATGAGCCTTCACCTACTACACAATCATAGAGTAGATGCCAGCAGCACAAATACATAAACACTAAAACAAATGTTCTAACAAAATAAAATGCAGATGAGTTATAAGAAATCACACAACAGGAAAATTTCTAAGCAGAATACTACTAAACATCTTTATTCCAAATAGTCAAATAAAGTTATAGAGCTACACAGTATGTGTTTCCACTGCTCACTGATGGCTCAAGGACACAGAGTAGTTCTATCTGCTTGTCCTGACTCAGTGTGTGCCACACTACACAGATATTTGGTCTAGCCTACAAACCCCAATCTTAGAATAACTATTCCAGTGAAATTATATCCACAGGAAAACACAGTAACTATATCAGAGAGAAATCAGACCACACTTTCACAGTGGGAGCAAAACTAAGGTCATCAGTAAGGAGTGAGCTGCCATTGTGTGTGTCCTGACATGACACTTGAAAAGGATCCAACATAAGATGCAGATGAGAACACAATCTTATCCTCACACAATCCAAAATTAGGAATGCTCTGTTAAAAAAATATTGTATGTATTCTCCAAATACGTCTCTATTACAAGAGACCAGGTAAGTCTGAGGAAATGGTTCATAGCAAAAGATACTGAAGAGCCTGACAACTGAGGGCGAAACCAGGTCCTCAGCTGGATTCTCAAAAAAAAAAAAAAATAGGGAAAATGCTGAAAAATATTCATGGGCCAATTCACAAAGTTGAAAAGGGGACAATTGATTAGATAGATGAGGTCAGAATAGAGTGCTAATGTTAAATATAATGAAGTGCATAACTATACAGCTTATCACCTGTGAGCATAGGATGGATTTTACATTTTAATGATTTTCATGAGAATAAAGAATATTTGATAGCCTTTAGGCTGCCCACAAAGTCTAAACCATTATTCTGAAAATTTTTAAGAAATATTTCTTAACCTCTACTGCAGTTGTGTAACAGAAAGTCCTTATTCTTAGGGAAGATGCACTGAATTATTGAGTGATAATAGCCATGAGATACACAGTTGAGTTGCTTTTCAGAATAAAATGGATTGGTAGACATAGGTAGAGATAGGACAATAAAGTGAAAGGCAAATTGAGTAAAGCATTAATTGATTAATTAGGATCAAGTATGAGTGTTTTATGATATTCATATTTTTGCAGCTTTTAAAAGTTTGAAATTTCTTTTAAGTAGGACAGTTACAATAATTAATACATTGCATATGGTTGTCTTCGTAGTAGCTATTCCTAGTACAAGATGCAGACATGATAACTTGTCTAAACACTGTTAGTATAAATCTTTCTTTTCATTGAATTAAGAGAAAGTAGCTGTATATCTATCCTATTTTGTATATACAGAGATAGAAAAATAGATAGATAGATAGATAGATAGATAGATAGATAGATAGATAGATAGATAGATAGATTAATATGGTCATTCATTTATATCCCCCTTTTTTGTTTAGTTTTGTCAGAGATAGGTATTTCATTGCCATTTAAATATTGTAGGTGTGTGAATTCAGCAAAATAATCCAATGTAGTCCAGTAGTCCATAACAGTAGTGGGTTATCCATGGGACTGGAAATGTCTGAAGTTGTTGACTTGAGCCTTTTACAGCTCAGCATATTAATATGGCTTTACTTTTCATACCTTGTTATTATACTTTTGTGCTGGATGGTTAAGACCAAGATAAAGCAAGACATATATAACAAGAAATGTATAAAAGTTTGAAATTTCTTAAATTAAATTTTGAGAATTAAAATGTTTTCCTCTAATTTTACAAGTCTCTTTAAACACTCAATAACTTACTCCTCACAATACCTGATTTCACATTATACTACTCAGTTGTAATAATGTGAACAGAATGGTACTTGCACAAAAGAAGCCATGTAGATCAGAGAATAAGAGATACAGAAACAAACCCATATGACCCCAGCCATTTGACTCTTTACAGAAGGACCAAAAATAAATGTTGAAGAAAGCCTCTTTAACAAGTGGTGCTGGAAAACTGGGTGTTCACATGTAGAAAGTAAAATGAGACAGATCTCTACCTCTTACCAGGCACAAAAATCAATTCAAAATAGATGAAAGAACTAGATATAAGACTTGAAACTTTGAAAAGGCTAGAAGAAAACATAGGGAAACACTTGGAGTCATACTCAAAAACAAAGACTTACACATAGAACTCCAATAGAATATGAAATAATAGAAAGAATCAACAAATGATATAAAAATGAAATAAAAAGTACTTCACAACAAATGAATCAATCAACGGAGTGAAGAGACAACCTACTGAATGGGAGAAAATCTCTGTCAACTACTCTACCAACAGAAGATTAATATTTAGCATTGATGAAGAAGTCAAACTTAGCACCACGGGAACAACCCAGTGAGTAAATGGGGAAATGATTTAAGCAGACACTTTTGAAAAGAACTACAAATGGCAAAAAAATTATGCAAAAAAAGTTCAAGATCTTTAATGCAATGCAAATCATAACTACACTGAGATTTTGCCTCACCACAGTCAGAATGGCTATCATCAAGACCAAGAAGAAAAACAAAAATGCTTGTAAGGATGTGGGAAAAAGCAACCCTTCTACACTGCTGATGGGAATATAAAATAGTAGAGCCACTATGGAAATCAATATTGAGGCTTTCCAAGAAACTAAAGCCTGAACTACTGTATGACTCAGATATACCTCTCTTTGGGATATATCCAAAGAAAATATCATCCTTCAAGATTACCTGCATAACCATGACTACCACAGCACAATTTACAACAGTCAAAGTATGGAACCAGCTTGACATTCCTGTCAACAGATGGATGGATAAGTAAATGCACAATGGACTATAGTTCTCCCAGAAAGAACAAAATTTTGTCTTTTTCAAAAAATTAATAGAACTAAACTTCATTATGTTAAAGCAAAATAAGCCAGATTCAGAAAGACAAGTAGCACATGTTTCCCTAATATAGAATGTTCAAAAATTAAACTTGCATGGAAATAGAAGAGAAATTCAGACAAGAGGGAAATAAAGATGAGAGAAGAAGAGTATAAGAGAAGCTCATAGGAAGAATTGTTATAATTCAAATATATTACATGCATGTGTGAAAATACCATATTGAAACCCAACATTTTGTAAAATTAATAGACCAGATAAAACACATTTTTAAAACTGGGTAAAATGAAAAAGGACAATTATTCTTCATGCCTACCCTTTATACTTCTAGAAAACAGATAATGGCTGTCATGTACATCTGCATAATAAATGTTATCTGTAGTTATTTCATTCAAGCAACTAACACTTGTTGAGAATTTACTTCATGGTAGATGCTGAGCTAATGGCATTCTTTATTTATTTATTTGTTCCTGTGGGAAATACCATGAGATGGGGACTAATTTACAAGTGAAAAGATTAAAGATTGGAGATTTTAAGCAATATATCCAAAATTATACCAGTGCTCCATGGTGAAGCCAGAATTAATTAGGATTTTTGTTCCACAAGGGTCAGTCTCTCAACTAACCATAGAAATCTATTATGTATGAGCTGCTATTCCTGCTATTCCTGTTTCACCTCATGTAGAGCATAGTAGACTAATGGTCCTCCCCCACTACACAAGATATCCACATTCTAACCCCCCAGAACCTGTGAATGTTATATTACAAGGCAAAGGGATTGTTGCAGATGGAATTCAGTTTTTAAAATGAAGAGTGTATCTGTGTACATTTGATACAATCAGAAGAGTCCTTAAGTTAGAAAGGGAAGCAAAAAGATGAACACTAAAGTAATGCTACATTAGAAAGACAGTGATTGGTAGTTCAGAAAATGGAAAAGGGTAATATGTCAAGGAATACCCGAAGCCTCGGGAAGCTGGAAGCTCAATAAAATGGATTCTTCTCTAAAACTTCTGAAAATGAACAGAGTCCTGCCAACCACTGGATTTTGGCTCCATCAAACTCATTTCAGACTTCTGCCTCCCAGGATTATGAGGTAATACCTTTATACAGGCTACATATTTTCTAACAGCAGCAACAGGACACTAACACAGTTTCATTCTCAGGTACGCAAAGCCCTCAACCCACTCATCCACACACATCACACAAGTTTGAAACAGAGGGATAGCCTCCTTGCTGCCGTATTTAATTTGAGAAAACAGTCACCACTGGAGCTAGGTTATTTTCAGGGTCCTCAGAATACCTTCTTTCTGGAGAGGTGAAGGATAAATAACACATTTTCTTTCCATTAATCTATTAGTAAACATATTGCCCACTTTCCAAGATGTAGCTATTATGAACTATGTTGCTATAAACATGAGTATGCATGGATCAGCATAACATTGTCTCTTTAAGTCTCTCAGGAAGATAACCAGAGGGTAATAGCTCTGTAGAATTTTTCATCCTTGAGTTCTTAAATTTCATATAGGAAAAACAGGCATTTGTTGCAGGCAAATCTACTCACTAAAATCTACTAGTTTCAAAAACCTGCTGATGTTTCTCAGGATTATTGCCTTGCTCATCTTGTGCATATAAGTGTATGGCCTTATCCATGTCCTGTTTCCCAGCTTTTCTCCTTACCCTCTCCTCATTGTCCAATCCTCAAGTTCTTGCTTTCCTTTTAGTTGTGTTATACCTTTCTATTTGTATTTCTTCTTATACTAGGGAGACTATACAATATTACACACCTGGGTCTGGTTTATTTCACTTATGAGTATATCTTCAAGTGGCATCCACTTAAATATAAATGACTAACTATATATGCTGATACCTGTGAACCATGCAACTGCACTGAAGATAGCAATATGTAATAGAAGGGTCACGCTTGGAATGCCTGTCATTCTGGTCTTCTCAATACATACTTTTTGTCATGACATACCATTATCATATTATCATATTGTCTCACAAGTAAATGTTATTTTTTGTTTTTCTTTTTTTAAATGGGTAATAAATGAAAAAAGATACAAGAAAAAAATGTCACAGGACTGTTCTGCTACTGTGCTGTATATGGTTAGATTTCCAAATTTCTGTGTAAAAATATGTATTTATTCCTATTTTTAATTGTTTCTTCATATTCTGTAAGGACTTAAATTTCAATGCATCAATACTTGATGGAAGATACCTGTTCCACGTTATGCCTAAGATGTTTTATATTTAGACAGATAGGGTAAACCAAACTGCATATGTTGCAGGGTAATAATAAGCTTCTCTTCTGAAGGGTTAACAACCTAAGTTTGAAGACCAAAAATTGGAGAAAAGGCAGGGCTACAAGGTCAGCCAACAATTTGGCCCTAGCCTTTCAAGGTCAATGAAGATTCAGGACACAGGAGAACCTGTACTGTAACATCATGTAACTCAATTGTGCTCCAAATTTTCTGATCAAGAAGAATATGAAGCCACAGAGAAATGTGATCGATGATGTATAGTGTGCCTAAGGAGAGTCACATGGAGAGAAAATATTCTCTCAGGATTTCACAGAAAGCAAATTGGTCAAGCAATGGCTGTGGCTCATCCACATGACTGACACTGACAAAGGATCCACAAAGTGCAGTACAGGGTTACAGGATAAATCCTGAGGGGACTTGACTGACATTATCAGACACAAAAATTACATTTCTCATTATATAGATCTTGCTTTATCTTGGTCTTAACCATCCAGCAGAAAAGTATAAAAATGAGGTATATAAAGTAAAGTCATATTAATATGCTGAGCTGTAAAAGGCTCTAGTCAACAACTTCTGTGGATAACCCACTACTATTGTGGACTACTGGACTGTGTTGGATTGTTTTGCTAACTTCAAACACTTATAATATTTAAATGCCAATAGAAAACCCATCTCTGACAAGACTGGACTGGAGAGGGGGAATTCAGAGGAAGGACCATTTTTATTTGTATATACAGAATAGTTAGGATAGATGTACGGCTGCTTTCGCTTGGTTCAGTGAGAGGAAGGATTTTTAGTAGTAGTATTTGGAGGGGATATCCTGGCTGCTTCTTGTGCCGTGGATGACCACTGAGAAGATAACAATGTGCAATGTATTAATTATTGAAAATGTCCTATTAATCTACTTGGAAAGTGTCTCATTGATATTTGTTTCTCAATAAAATTAAAGAAAATCTAAACACTATCAGAATAAACTTCGAATCGTGTGCAAGGAGGCTTGATGGTTAACACCAAGCCACTCCTCCCTCATTCTTCATTTTCCACAGTCAGATAAGGAACTGAGAAGTCTAAGTGGAAGGAAGCGTCTGCAGAGAAAAAAAGCCAGAACTCCAGAACCCCCAAAGACCTCTCCTTAAATATCTGTAAAGGATTCAGAAATACATGTTAGTTATGGTAAATTCTGAACTGGAAACCATACTCTCTTCTTATCATATACTTATTCTTCTTGGAAAGCAAATGTGGTATAACTAAGTCATAACTTACTCAGCACTCATGACATTACCCCCTTTATATATAGTTGTTTGGTTTAATTTTAACAACCCATGTGCATAGTTCTCTTCATTATCCCCAACTTTGGAAAGGAAAATTGATCTTCAAAGTACAGAAATGACCTGCTCAAAGTCACATAAATGACAAACAGCAGAAGCCAAATTCAAACTAAAGTCTGTTGTATTATTCTTGGTTCATTTCTTCTGCAGCAAACCCTTAAGCAAATACCTAAGTGACCCCAGGAAGCCCAGCAAGTGGGCTGGGACAGAGGCTGGGAAGTGGGGTGATTAACAAAGAATGCATTGCTGGGTGTGTTACCACAGCAGATAACTGGGCCTCAATTCTAGTGGAAAACTAGGCCTTACAGTAGATATCATTATTACTGCATCAGAGAAGTGAGTGACCGGAATTATTTATCCACTAATTCCTGTTTCTGCTGAATTAAAAGCTGTTCTTGTTTCAGGGTAAAGATGTTTCCAGAACCAAAAAAGGACCTCTGCAATAGAGAAAAGCCTGTGCAACCAAGAAAAAACTGGTCTGGAGGGGAATAGCTAAGATGCTTTCAAGCACTAGCTATGTTCAATTTCTGCTAGGCTTTGTGTAGGACCTAGAAAGCTGCACCATCTATGTAGTCATCAGTCCAACATGATGGCCATTGAGCTCAACCCTATTAATGTGCCAAATTTCTTCTATCCAATACACCTAAGTTTGGCCAATGCATTCTTACTGGCTAAGTACCAAGAATGCTCTCTTACATTCTCTACTAGAGGCAGAGTCCATACAGTAACCAGTCTCTTTGTGGACTCACTGGGTGCCACAAAGCAGATTCTCTGCCATTCCACACCTAAGCTAAGGAGCCAACTCTGACCAGGGACCTTGAGATTGTGGGGCATTATGAGGAAATCAAAGGTCCCTGTGCAGAATTTGGGCTGAGTCTATTAATGTTCTTAATATTCCAAGACTTAAAACCCCAGTAGACCTCAACTCTCTTGAAAAATCAGTATCTTTTTTGAGATCTGGAAAAATCAAGACTAAGTTACTTCTTCTCTGAACCCATTTTCTTGCTGGTCATTGCACATGACATGTACTCTAAAATAATGTTTCTCGAAGTTTAACTTGCACAGAAGGTATCTAGGAATCTTGTTTAAATGGAAATTCTGAGCTAGGAGTTTAGCTTAGTGGGAGAGAGCTTGTGTAGTATGTGGGAAGCCCTCGACCCAGTTCCCAGCATTGAGGACACAAAATAGGCACACTGTGATTAATCTTAACTAGAAACAGACCTGAGACTGCATTCTGACATGCAGCCAGGGAGTGCAGCTCCTTGCAGATACAGCACCTTGAACAGTGAGGCTATAGCAAGTAACTTCAGCCCCCAAGTAAGTCCCAAAGTGTATTTTCTTTAAATTTTTTATTCATCCTAGTTTTTATTAATTTTATTGAGAAACATATAGCAATAAGACAGTTTCAAAACTCATTAATAGGACAGTTTCAATAATTAATACATTGCATATTGTAGTCTTCTTAGTGGTTATTCATAGCACAAGATGCAGACATGATATCCTGTCCAAATACTATTAGTACAAATCTTTCTTCTCATTAAATTAAGAGAAAGTAGCTGTATATCTATCCTATTTTGTATACATAGATACAAAATGGTCCTTGCTTTGTATCCCCTTTTTTTGTTTAGCTTTGTTAGAGATGGGTATTCCATTGCCATTGAAATATTGTAGGTATGTGAATTCAGAAAAATAATCCAATATACTCCAGTAGTCCATAATATTAGAGGGTTATCCATAGGACTGGCAATGTCAAAGGTTGTTAACTTGAGCCTTTCACAGCTCAGCATATTAATATGGCTTTACTTTTTATACCTTGTTTTTATATGTTTCCACTGGGTTGTTAATACCAAGATAAAGCAAGACCTATATAACAAGAAATGTATCTTTTGTATCTGATAAGGTCAGTAAAGTCCCTTCAGGATTTATCCTGTAACCCTGTACCGCTGTTTGCACATCCTTTGTTAGTGTTAGCCATGTGGATGAGTCATGGCCATTGTCTGACCAGTTTGCTCTCTGTGAAAGACTGAGAGAATGTTTTCTCTCTATTTGACTCTCCTTAGGCACACTCTACATCATGGACCACGTTGCTCTGCTACCCCATAATCTCCTTGATCAGAAAATTTGGGACACAACTGAGTTAAATGATGTTACAGTATAGGTTCTCTTATGTCCTGAGTCTAGACTGAACTTGAAAGACTAGGGCCAAAATGTTGGCTGTCCTTGCATCTCTCCTTTTTCTCTAATTTTTGGTCTGCAAACTTAGGTTGTTAACCCTCCAGAAGAGAAACTTATTATTACCCTACAACATATGTAGTTGGGTTTAACCTCACTATCTGTCTGAATATCAAACATATTAGGCATAACATGGAACAGGTATTTTCCATCTAGTATTGATATGTTAAACTTTAAGTCTCTACAGAATATAGAGGAAAAAATTAAAAAATAAAAAATATTTTTACACAGAAATTTATTTTTTAAAATAAGAAACTTATTTTATTTAAGAAACTTCAAGCAGATGAGTATAATAATGTAGAAGTTATAAAAACAGTAATAGCACCAGCAAAAGCAATTTTCTTTTATTTTTTTTCAATTTCAAATAGAATCTTTAATAGTACCTGATAACTCATGACACGTCCTTTTATTTCCACATTCTTATGAGCATTCTGGTCTTCTGAGCTCTGACCAGAATCACCTATCTGGGGGGCCCAGCCCTAGCTCAGTTCTTTAAGTGGCTGCTTCCACAATGCTGGCAGACTCAGTTTGCTGTAGTTCGATCCCCACAACACTCCAGCCATGCAAAAGTGCCCTGAAGGCATTCAAGGAGCAAAAAAAAAAAAAAAAATTCCTTATGGGGTGCCCAGAATCACCTATCATTTTCTTTCTTTCTTTCTATTGTTAATTTTTTTCCATAATTTTATTGAGAAACAAATACCAATGAAACAGTTTCAAACAAAATTAGGGTGAGGACTAACTAATTAAGAGAGGGAAAGGAGAAGAGTTAGGAAACATGACACTGATAAGCGACACAGAAATTTAGAAAGCTAACCATATAGACCATTGTAGCAGGACAGTCCTGTGACATTTTTTTCTTGCCTCTTTTTTTTCATTTATTACCTTTTTTAAAACAAACATTTACTTGAGAGACAGTATGACAATAATTGGTATGTCATGACAAGCAGTACTTATTTAGAATATCAGAATGACAGGCATTCCAAGTATGACCCTAGTATTACACCTTGCTATCTTCAGTGCAGTTGCTTAGTTCACAGGTATCAGCATATATAGTTAGTCAGGGTGAGAATCTTACCAGTTAACTGCTAGTTTCAAAAACCTTCTCAAGCTTCTCAGGATCATTGCCTTACCCATCTTGTGTGTATAAATGTATGGCTTTGTTCCTGTTCTGTTTCCCAGATTTTCTCCTTGCCCTCTCCTCATTGTTCAATCCTCAAGTTCTCGCTTCCCTTTTAATTGTGTTACACATTTCTATTTGTATTTCTTCTTTTGAGTTCTTATACTAGGGAGACTATACAATATTTATACATGTGGATCTGGTTTATTTCACTTATAAGTATATCTTCAAGTGGTATCCACATAAATATAAATATTTCAAGTTTATCATTCTTTATAGCTGAGTAATGCTCCACTGTATAAAAAGACCACATCTTTTTCATCCATTCCTCATGTGACAGGCATCTTGATTGTTTCTAAGATGTGGCTATCACAAGTTGTGCTGCTATAAACATTGGTACACATATATCACTATGATATGACGTTTTCAGTTCACCCAGAAAAATTCCCAGTATGGGCGATATCTGGCTTGGATGGGATTTCCAGTTTTTATTCATTTGAATGAGAAAAAAATAGCAATGAGATGGTTTTGAAACAGGTTAGTAGGACAGTTACAATAATTAATACATTGCACATTGTCTTTTTTATAATATTTTAATAATTTTATTGAGAAACAATAGCAGTGAGACAGTTTCAAAACCGATTAATAGGACAGTTTCAATAATTAATAGATTGCATATTGTTGCCTTCTTAGTAGCTATGCATAGTACAAGATGGAGACATGATATCCTGTCCACAAACACTATTAGTACAAATCTCTCTATTCACTGAATTAAGAGAAAGTAACTGTATCTCTATCCTAAGTATTTTGAATATACAGATACAAAATGGTCCTTCATTTGTATCCCCTTTTTTGTTTAGTTTTGTCAGAGAAGGATATTCCATTGTCATTTACATATTGTATGTGCATGAATTCAGCAAAATATTCCAATATAGTCCAGTAGTCCATAACAGTAGTGGGTTACCTGTGGGACTGGCAATGTCAGAAGTTGTTGACTTGAGCCTTTTACAGCTCAGCATATTAATATGGCTTTACTTTTTATACTGAGAAACTTCAGCAGGTTTTTGAAACCAGCAGTTAATTGGTAGGATTCTCACCCTAATTGACTATATATGCTGATACCTGTGAACTAAGCAACTGCACTGCAGATAGCAATGTGTAACAGTAGGGTTATGCTTGGAATGCCTGTCATTCTGGTCTTCTAAATACGTACTGCTTGTCATGACATACCAATTACTGCCATACTGTCTCTCAAGTAAATGTTTATTTAGAAAAGAAGGGGTAATAAATGAAAACAAGAGACAAGAAAAAAAAAAGTCTTAGGGCTTTCCTGCTACAATGCTGTATATGGTTAGCTTTCTAAATTTCTGTGTAGAAATATGTAATTATTGTACTGGGGAGATGGCTCAGTAGAATAAGTGCTTCCCTGGCTTGCCCAAGGTTCTGAGTTCAATTCTCGGTTCCACCAAAAAAGAAAAAAATGTAATTATTTATTCCTATTTTTTAAATGTCTTTTTAATTTTTTTCTTCATATTCTGTAGAGACTTAAAGTTTAGCATATTGTTGTCTTTGTAGTAGTTACTCAGAGGACAAGATGAAGACATGATATCTTGTCTAAACAATATTAGTACAAACCTTTCTTCTCATTGAACTATAGAAGGTAGCTGTATATCTATCCTATTTTGTATAAACATATATATTTTTTCACTACAAAATGATCTTTTATTTATATCCCCCTTTGTTATTTTGTTTTGTCAGAGATGAGTGTCCCATTGTTGTTAGAGAAGTTGCACTTGGAGAAATCTTTAAAGGACCCTTTCAAATCCTGAGAGGATTTGACTGACCTTGTCAGATGTAAAAGTTACATTTTCACTTACGTAGGTCTTGCTTTAACTGGGTCTTAACTATCCAGCAGAAAAGTAGAACCACAAAGTATAAAAAAGTGATGCCATATTAATAATGCTGAGCTGTAAACGGTTCAAGCCAACGACTTCAGACAATTGCCAATTCTGCTGATAACCCACTACTATTAGGGACCATTGAACTATATTGGGTTATTTTGCTGAATTCAAGTACCTCAGTGTATCTTACACTAGACTTGGAAAAGATAATCATACTCTTCAACTAGGAAAGTTGCCAAGCAAGCCACAAACTTAGAGTTTTGTTTTGTGTTTTTTAAGTGGAGGGGGAACCAAAATTCTACCTAGCGGCAATTTAAGACTAAAATCAGGAAGCACAAAGAATGCATTGTTTGCCAGCGAGTGCTCAGAAATGCCTCTTCTGCAAAATAAAGATCCATGGGGTTGAGTAGGTCAAGCTTATAAATATTGCTTATACTCCTTTGCAAGTCGTTACTGCTTAGATCTCCAGTTCTGACTTGGACTCCTCAACGGGATTGTTTAATAAGTACAGCAGTACCCCATCACTAGCGATCTCTTGCTATAAGGAGCATTTTGTAAGTGGTAATTCATTTTAGCTTCACAACTACACAACAAGGAACTTGCTTTTTGTTTGCTCATTTTTATAAATGAGGACACAGAGACACCCCATGGCAAAATTAGTTGCTTATAGACACAGAGCAAATAACAGGCAGAACTAGTGGTTAAGCCCAGGAAGACTGACTCCTGGGCAATACATTGATTCACTGTCAAAGAGAACCTGAGCCAAAACTATTCACCTAATATGCTTTGTAAGATTCAAAGGTACCAAATTTTCAGAGCACCAAAAATATTGTGTATAATCTTGTGAAAAAGAGACTCTATAAATGTGACTTGCATAAAAATATTTGTCCTGTTTGCCTACATTGGCCATTGACTTCAGTTTTTCCCCAAAGATAAAACAAGGAGCAATCTTCCTTATCCTCATCTTAAAAGTAAGAAAAACTTTTTTAAAAATTGGATATAGGATCTCACTACTCAGTTCAGACTCATAGTGATCCTCCTGCCTCAACCTCCCCAGTTCTGGGATTACAGACATGAGCCACCACGCCTGGTTCTGGGGCTGGCACAGCATGCAGTACCAGGTATTGAACTTGGGGCCTTGCACTTGGTAGGCAGGCCCTACCAAGGGCCTTGCACTTGGTAGGCAGACCACTGAGCTATCGCCCCAGCCCCAAGAAAAACTTCTTTACCATCATTCACAGCTATCTAAATACCTACTGCTAAGAATTTTACATTTGAGGTGAATCCTGAGGAATAAATATTGGCTCTGTCCAAAGGAACAAGGGAAGCAAGGATGATGATAATGAACAAGGAACTAGCTACGGTATGAAGTAGGAGTCATTCATCACCCATCTCTTCATCCATGAAATATTTGTTGAGTCCCTGCTGTGGGCAGATGTGAAAATACTTTTGGTAGAGTAAGGAACCAAGCAGTTTTTTTTTGAAATGCAGCTGGCAGTGGGTTTCGTTGAGCCTTAAATGGCAAAAGATAAGCTACCAGGAAGCATGTGGAAAGGAAGGTGGGCATTCCATCTGGAGGAGGAGAGCAGAGGAGAACAGGTGAAGCTTGCATGTACAACCCAAGCCCTTCCCACGCTCAGTTGCACAAGAGGAAGGTGGAAACGCAGGGTAGAAGAGCAGTGACGACACTCTACAGTAAACAACAGAACACAGTGTGCATCTTATCTCTTCCAGTGGAGACCTTTTGAACTACACCCAAAATGCCCTGCTCAGAACTTCACACAGGCCTCCTCCTTTCACAAGATCCTACTGTTCTCTAGATTTAAGAGCTTTGATGACATTGGGACTTTGATTGCAGGGACAACAGGCTCAGCTTTGTCAAGCCAACTGGTTCTTGAAACCTGATTATAGTTGTGACACAATCTGGGTATCTAGTGATTCAATAATCCAGTTAACCACACTTGTAAAAGTCTAGGCCACTATAATGTGGCCTCTGTGGGGTTTTGTTTTTTTTCCCTTGCCCCAGTCAGTACTCAGGGTTGAACCCAGGACCTTCACACTAAGCTGCATTTTCAGCCAGTTTTTAGTTTTGGTTTGAAACAGTCTCACTAAACTGCCCAGGTAGGGCTTCAACTTTCCTTCTTCCTGCCTCAATCTCCAAGAGTGCTGGGATTACAGACACATACCTCTACATATGACCCATGCTTTCATTTTTGAGAGGCAAATATGCACAATCACTATCCTAGCTCCATCCTCTCATGCCCCACCCAGCAAAGGAAACTTCCTCAGTGAGTCAGCCTTTGTGGTGAACGACATCGAAGGCAACTTTTAAACTCAAAAGTATGGCATTTGCAAGAGTAGAATGTGTCATTACAACTTCACAATAGCATTGCACAATAGCACTGGATGTGTGCCTCAAAGGTGTCAGAATTACACTTTTAATTTCCATATCTCTGAGTCTTCTTACAATCAGCAAGGGTGGGTTCATTTGGGGGAAGGTTTTTTTTATTTTTTTAATCTGGTACTAGTTTGCTCATCTGAGAAAAAAAAATAGGAAGCCTAAGTCATTCTTCTCTACCTCTAGAAAGGGTCAGGGGAATTAAAATAAGGCAAGTATAAGTATAATAATAAGCATCATTATTAAAAATCCTTTGCAGATGTTAGCATGTGGCTTGCTGAAGCAGTAAAATCTCAATGCTTACAAAACATAAATCACCATCACTAGTGTATGGGTTTGGAAACCCCACACACTGGCCTTACTGTATAATTCAGAGAAATGGCAGAAACTGTCCATGCTAATGTGGGTCCACAATTGTTGCTGAATGATGTCATTCCTTCCTTTCCTCTGTCTAGCTTCTACGGCTCTAGGTCAGTGAGTTTGGTCCTTTCAGGGTAAACCAAGGACTGACTGATTTTTATCCTGCTCAAGAACTGCAGCACGTGGACTCTGGCTTCCAGTGAGCCCACCAGAATTTTCTCTTCATGGAACTCACCATGAACATGATGGCTTTGGACATGAGGCCCCTACCTTGGAAGATTCTGTGATTCTTCATAATTTCATCAGAAAAATCCATGAAATACATCTCAGCCACTTGGGTTAGCTTGAATTAGTGGATGGCATTGGGACCACATTCATCATACGTCACTTCTGTATAAAACAAAATTTGTAAATCCTAAATCCCAGGAGGAAAAGTGTCCCTCAAACAAGGAGTACCTACATTCAGCCTCTATCTATCTATCTATCTATCTATCTATCTATCTATCTATCTATGCAGTGGCTGACCACCTGCAATTAATTATTTAGAAAGAGAGACTAGTTCCTCCAATCACATTGCTTTCTTGAACGTTTTAGACCCTCAGCCTAAAGCAAAGGGAAAACACGGTATCCGCAGAGGTAAAGGTTGATGAAGAACATTTCGAACCAAGGAAGCTGCTTTCTGTTTCTTTGGCTGCCATCTAGGGGCTGATAATGAAATATCTCTGAACTGCTTGAATATTATAGAGAGAGGTCTGTCTTTGAAACAAAAAATCGACAGGCTACCAAACTGTTCTTGCAGACAGGAGACAATTATTCTTTCTAATAATTCCCATGTATATCTAAAAGTGGCATTCTCTTTTCTCTCTGCTGTTCTATGTTCTTTTCCCATGAAAAGAGAATTGATTTGATCATCTAATATTAACACAGGAAAGTTTCTGACATTGCCTGGGGGAGAAATGTGAAAGCCAGTGATTAGCTATGGGATGAGTACTTAGAATAGATGAGCCACAAGCAACACCGAAAGAAAGCCCTTAACGCTGAATTATGTTTCCACACAGACAAAAGGGATAAGGCATATAGGAGAGCCCAAGACTGCATATTAGAGAACATTGAGAAACTGGGTCAGAGGGAGGAACAGAAGCTAGGGGCAGGTGCCTTTTGAGATCATGTTAGGTAAACCACTATTGAAGCAATGAATGTAGAGACCTCAGTGGCATCCAATAGTTACTATTCACACCTCACTTTAGATAGAAGGTTAGCTGGCTTGAGTGTGCTCTAGCTGTCTCTCATACCCTCAGGGGCTATGCAAAGAGCAGCAGACCAGCCTAGACGTGCATTTTTCATATCACTAGCACATCTCAATTCCTCCTGACACTCCCTTCTTTCTCTCCACCCTCCACCTCCATCTCTGAATCCCCTCCCTATTTGAGAAACATCTATCTCCCTACTTCCTATTGTCTTTTATTTTGTTCTTTGTTTATGCTTCAGCTTTCTCATATAAGAGAAACCATACAACGTTTAAGCTTGTGGGTCTGGTATATATTTCATTAACATTATGGCCTTTTTCCTACAAATAACTCACATTTATGGTTCCTTATGATACAGTAGTACTACACTGTGTGTAAAATTTTGCTCAGCCATTCATCCTTTGACAGATATAGAGGCTGCATCCAAGATTTACTTGTGAATTGTGCCTCAATAAACGTGGGCATGCATGCATCATGAAATGGAATATGATGCATTTAACTCTTTTGGGGAAGACACCTTAAAGAGGAATAGCTGGGTCAAATGGAATTTCTACTTTTAGTTTTCTGAGGAATCTCCATTCTGACTTCAATAGTGGTTGTACTAGTCTACGTTTTCGTCAGCATTAAAAGCTAACAAGGATGTTCCGCTGACACGCATCTTTCCTTGTTTTGCATCATCGTGGAGTTTGAGAAGTCACCATGGCTTACACTAAAGGGAAGTCGTTACGAATGTGGGTCACAGAACGAATCCTGTCATTTATGATCATAGGCCTGTGTGTCCATTTTCTGAACCATAAATGGAGATGTCTTCTCCAGGGGGTTCCTGTGAGCATTAAGTGAACTTTGTGACTGGGACACAAAACAAGGCTCAGTAGCTGTGAGATGTTATTAAGTGTCCAGAGTTCTCCCAGTATTTTATATGAGTGGACTAATTGCTCCAATGTTTGAGCATTGAAGAATGTCAAAAGTCAAGGCCAAAACATGGAAAGTGAGATCCCTGTAAACGGTGCTGCTGCTCCATGAAAACTTTTTTTTTTCCTCCATGAACACTTGATGAACTCTAAAGCACTTATGCCCACACCACTCATTAGTGGTACCTAAATGAACTCTCAGAGTTCATTTTAACATTAGAAGAAAGCTTTAGCCTAAGAGATGCATTTAATGTAGAATTTTAAGCTCCCTAAAGCAGGAGAGGAAGGCCTTGTAAGATGCTAGAAAACTATGTACTTCCCGTGGGGTTGATCCTGCCTACTTGTACAAACCTGCCAGAGTTATGTTTTATAAGGAAGTAAACCTCTTCCTCCACAAGATGTTCTCTGGTTCTAACCTGTCTTTCTAAAAGTGTGATTCTAAGTATGAACCTAAAAAATAAGATGATTCTTTATGGGGGAGGAAAGAAAACCCTCTCCTGACTCAATTTCTTTTCTGGTGTTATTTAAAGATATGAAATGCCTGGAGAAGCTACTGAGAGAGGGTATCATCTATGGCCAGCCTCAAACCGGCAGAGCTTGGAAAAAAATTCTCATCCTGGTGGAAGGTGTCTACAGGTAGGGAACCAACTGGAAGCTTATGAACACTCTTGGTCCACCACAAGCTGACCAGGAGAAAGGCTGGTCTTTCCCAGCTAAATGAGGAAATGAGTTTGCCATGGAAATTATGGAGGAACTTAAGCCCACTACTAAGGGGAGTTGTCCGGTCCACTTTTGTGATGACTCTATCCATATAGCAATAGACCTTAAAGGTGGGCATGTTTTAAAGCCTTCCTTGTAAATGTTCTCAGAAGGTGTTGCTAACTTGTGTTGTTTCTTCACAGTATCTTTGGCTGTCTCTGCGTTTCAAAGACCTCTTATGGATGGGTTATCCAAATCAGAATATTTCTTGCCTTCGTATCTATACTAGATATTCTCATGGGCAGCCCTGATTCCCTACCTGGGTGCCTTCATGGGAAATGTAGCCAGCTACCAACTGTTTCACCAACTTGGCCGATGGTTGCCATCAAAAAGCCAAAAGCCTAAGCCCAGTGTGGTGATTCATGTCTGTAATCCCAGCACTCAGAAGGCTGAGGTGGGAGGATTGTTGCAAGTTTGCAGCCTGGGCAACAAAGTGAGCTCAAGGCCAGCCTGAACTGCATAGCAAGACCCTGTCTCAAAAAGAAATTTAAAAAAAAAAAGAAAGAAAGTACATCTGTCCTTTCTCCAAAGCAGGAACTGGGGAGAAGAATGATCTTAGCAACTGAAGACATATTAAAGATCCAGTTTACATATGTTTTTTGAGCTAAGGAGATAAAATACCCCCTATGCCATTTTGAGTTTCACTTTTACATTGCACGGTGAATTGAATTTGCTTTGTGCTCTGTCTGAGCTGATTATCAGTACTCAAATGAAAATTAAATTCAAGTTCTTCCTCTGCTGAGTGCCTTGGTCCATAAATGAAAGAAACAGGATCTGAATGCCCACTCCTAAATCATTACTCAAACAATCAGTGTTAAAGGAAACAAGGGAGACATTCCCTATGACATAATTATAGAAAAGTGAAAGATATTAAAAAGGAAAGAAGGGAAGGCTTTCACACTGGAGGAGTTTGGCTGAAAAAGAAACTTGAGAGCAGAAGTAGCCTTTTTTTTCCACCAGTACCAGAAGCAGTGCCTAAGGTCTTGAGTTACTGCGGCATGAATAACAAGTAGCAGAATAAATGCACCTCCAAATGGAAGAATGAATTCTTCCTAGTTTAAAATATGACTGTAATCATAATTAGTATCATTTTTATTTTAACCCTACTACTAACCAACCACCCAATAGCTGGATATCTCCAACACTGCAAACAGAACATCTCAAATTTCTAGTAACCTGATTTCTGTATCATATCACACTATTTCATTATGTCACCCCCAACAATATGCACTGTGTGTGAAGTCTTTGGGATCACCCCATGTCAGTCATCCTCAGCTGGGGTGTCTCTCCACACCATCCCAACCTGGATCCTTTTGGTCATTTTTAATTGCACAACTGCGGTGGGGCTCTATTGCCATCTGGTGGGAAGAGGCTAGGAACACTGTTAAGTACCCTGCAATGTGCAAGACAGCCCCTCCCAGTGAAGAAACATCTAGCTCCGCAAGGTAACAGTGCCAACACTGAGCAAGCCTGCTCACTGGCTCTAAACTCTTAGGAAGCTGCTTTCAGGAAGCAATCTCATATTAAGCCTGTGCTAATAGATAGGTCTTTCCCCCTCTGTGATTTGTGACTGCTCCCAGCCTGTGACATGCCCAATTAACCAAAGCACATCACGAGTCAGCCCACATTCCAAAGGAAGTAGAAGGGTCAGCTTATATATGTGAGGTATAATAGAAATATATAGTGAATGTTTAAAGTTTTAAAAAATTATTGCACTAAAAAATATTTTAAAACTGAGGGCTGGTGAAATAGCTCAGCAGACTAAGCACCTGCTTACACAAGTGCAGAGACTAAAGCTTGATCCCCCACACCACATGCCACATCAGCCCCACCCCTTGGCACACTGAGCCGGCCACTGAGTCTGGGCGTGGTGGCACATGTCTGTAATCCCACCGCTGGGGAAACTGAAAGCAGGAGGATCACTATGAGTCTGAGATGCATAGTGAGACACTGTACCAAATACATTTTTTAACAAATTTCCACTAATCTCAGTTGCTTTGAACACACTTATCTTATTATTCCTGCCACTTTTGGAAGCAGTTCTAGAAGTCTTTTCGCATGAGTGTCTCCAGGAGATATGATCAAAAATAAAGTGAATGCTGCTGTCCATTGCCACTCAATGGAAAAACAAGCTTGTAAAACCATTACAGTGTGTCCTCATCCACCTTTTTCACCAAATCTCACACCAGAGAATTTGTGGATCCTCCCCAAAGTCAAAATGACTGTGAAAGGTAAATAGTTTGAATCAGCTCAGGACATCAAGGCAGCCATGACAACACAGCTAAGGACACTTAGGATAGAAGACTTCCAGAGCTGCTTCAGGAAGTGACAAGAATGATGGGACCAGTGTGTTCCAAGTAAGGCAGAGTATTTTAAAGGGGATGAAAGGCAATATGTCTTCTTCTGTAATAATTTTTAATGTAAACATTCTCTGTAATTTTCATAGGGTTAGGCTAAGAGTTCATGAACAAAAATCAAATTGTATGTGTAATACTAGAAAGAATTAACAGATGCGACCTCCTCTTATTGAGAAGTTTTTGCACATCAAAAGAAATTACCAACAGAGTGAAAAGACAACCCATAAATTGGGGAAAAACCTTTATTAATAAGCACTTAGACAAAGGTCTGCTCTCTAGAATTTATAAAGAACTAAAAAAATATTAGGGCCCCAAAATTTAAAGACCCAATCCAGAAATGAGCATCTGAGGTGAACACACACTTACCAGAGGACAAAATTATAGAAGCAAATAAATATATGAAAAAATGCTTCGCATCACTAGCCATCCATGAAATGCAAATGAAAACAACACTGAGATACCATCTCACCCAAGAGAGAATGGCTATCATAAGGAAACCAACCAATAACAAATGTTGGGGAGGCTGTGGGGAAAAAGGAACCCTTCTTCATTTACACCATAAGCGGGGCTGGGAAGAGTGGCAGGTAACCATCTATAGGTGAACTCTATCACAACAGCTTAATCGCCCAAGTATTTAGACAAAGTCTTATCTTCCCTACACTTCCCTTGGCAGAAAGATTACTTTCATCCCATCTACTGAGGAACTGTGGCTCTAAGTGACCTGACAGATTGTTGACAGGGAGAAATCAGGGCATCTTATCATCAGCCTTAGTGGACCTGCAGTTTTCTCATCTATAAAATCAAGCCAGCTTCAGTGGAGTTCCTGAATGATAAACCTCAGCGGGAAAGACCTCATAGGAGTGTTCTAATTTACAGCTTTACCGAAAGATACAATTCCAAAGGGCCAAGGTTAAGAACGTGAAATCAATAGTTCACAAACACATTTCTGTATGTAGGAACATACACTTGGTTGAAAATTGCCCAGAGCTTCCTTTGAATTTTTACCACTACATGTTTTTCTCTTGTTTGTGGTCTGCCAACATGGGCAAAATACCATCTCTACCAAAAGTTCACACACAACAGTTTTCTCATAAATCCGAAGCAGACATAACAGCCAAATCAGAAATTTTCAAGCTATTTTTAGGATAGGAAAGGCAAGACTAAGCAGTCATAAAACTGCACAAAAGTAACAGCAATAAGAACAATAATGCCACCATCCACAGGTTCTATTATTGTTATGTATAATATAGGGGAATCAAGATTTGGAGGCAGGTCTCAGACTGGGATCAAAGCCCTGTGACTTGTCTACAGCTGTTTATCCTCCATGGGGCTCTTTGATAAATATTAAATAAGGTCATATGAGTACCATTTGACAGAGGCCTGACCTACAGAAAACAAGAAAGGGTGGGTTGTCTTCATCCTGAGATTTGCTCATTGTCACTTGAGAAAACTGAAGGTTAGAAACCAAGATGCTACTTAAGTAACAGAGTTGATCTACCCAGAGGGCAAATGGCACTGGAAAAAATCACCCGTGTATGTGCATTTCACATGTGCAATCTTGAATAAGCCTCCCAGTAGCCCTCAAATTATTGCAACAGGGAGGAAACTAAGGCTTAGAGGCCTGAAAAGCTCACCCTTACCACAGGACAGATCAATGACGTAACCCAGGACTGGGATTAAAAACAGGTGGCCAAGGTAGGACAAAGGCTCAGGGTAAACAGAAGAGTCAGCCCACCTGTCCACGTGCAGGGACCTAAATACAAAAAAATGTAAACCCACGCATTTGATCTTTGTAATTATCCTACTTACACATCAATTTCCTCCGTGAGATAGAGGGTCGGAAAATCAGTCTAAACTTCAGTGAATTCACGACTTAAGGATTAAAATCACAATAACATTACTTCAAATTTTCTGACACATGTTTACTTAGTAATATTTTGGCTTTCTCTCTGTGTTTTGTATTGGTTTTGGTCATGGCTTTTTTATGTACAGGGATTGAAGCTTGGGCCTTTGCACTGAGCTATATCCCCAGCCCTTTTTTATTTTTTATTTGGAGGCATGATCTCTGTAAGTTGCTAAATTGCCAAGACTGGACTCAAACTTTCCATTTCTCTATCTCAGCCTCTCAGATTGCTGGAAATACAGGTGTGTACTGCCATGCCCCTAGCTATACCCGTCTGAGAATGTTTGAAGGTTTATGTATCTCAGAATTTTAGATTTCTTATCAATTCTCAATGCCTGAAAAATAAAGAGAGAAGGGTGTCCCAAACAACCTGGGTCAAAAATTATCATGGGTGGAAGGCAGCTTTGAGAATATAAAGCATCTAAAAGTAATACCCAGCCCTTCCAAAACAGGATGCTAAGGTCTCAGGATGCCATATAATCTAAGAATGGAATAAGAGTAGGCCATTCTCCTCTCCAAAACAGTGTAAACCAGGGCCAGGAGATGGCTCAGTGGAATAAGC
>NW_004524636.1:12209123-12216909 GCF_000260255.1 Octodon degus
TTTGATTTGATTTGATTTGATTTGATTTGATTTTTGAGACAAGCTATGTAGCCCAGGCTTGCCTTAAATTTGCAGTTGCCTCAGCTTTCCAAATTCTGGGGTTACAGATGTACACCAATACACAGCTAAGAGTAATTTTTAATGTTTGCTCTCTCCTCTTTCATCTCCATATCCTCTTCCCCTTCCTCCTCCTCTTTCTTTCTTTTTCTTCCTCCTCTTCTCACTCTCTCTGTCTCTCTGTCTCTCTCTGTCTTTTTCTCTCTGTGTCTCTGTCTCTGTCTCTCTCTCTCTCTCTCTCTCTCTCTCTCTCTCTCTCTCTCTCTCTCTCTCTCTCCTTTTTCCTCTTGGTCCCAACAAGAAAATTTTTCTCCCATGCAAGTTTGTTTATATGTGGGGAAAAATGATGAAGGGCCAGGGAGATGGCTCAGTGCAAGCACCGCCCTGCAAGCACAAGAGCCTGAGTTCAATCCTCGGTTCTGCAAAAATGAAAAAAATGATGAGAAGATATTTTTTAAGGAGTTACATTATGTGATAGAAAAGATGTTTAAAAATTACTCACTAGCTTCCTGGTCAAAGAATAAGTCAAGTCTCAACACAAACTTTCAAATTACCTTCAACTATAGTTGTAGCTTAGTTTCTTTTCTTTCTATTGAAGTTAAAAACAGAATCTTCTAGTAAATGAAGAAAGAATGAAATCCTACTCTTTCTTCTCTATTGTTTTTGATACTTTTTAACAATAATTCATCGGAAAACATAGATAACACTTTATGCATGCCTCACTCTTAATATTCTACTCTTAAGTAAAGGTCCACACAGAGAAAATGAAAACTTAGTGTGGATGGAGATAACTCTATAAAAGCTGAGCTCTCCGTAGGAATCTTTGTATGTCCTACATTAACTCTACAGTCATCAGTACTGTAGAGTCACTGATCTGAAAGGAAGAAATATAAACCTGGTGGGCAGGCTCCTAACATTAGCTAAAGCAGCCCCATCAAAGGATAGTTAATCCACTGCCCTCAGTGTCTATAAACACTATTCTACCTAACCTTTGCTGGTTGTCAAATTCATCTCCAGAACAAAGAATGGCCATTTGTGACATGTTAAGTTTTCGACACATTTGTGTTACTAATTTATGACACTTTAAAGATGAGAAGAAAATTGTAGAATTCTGAAAGCCTCAAGACATTTATTAGGTTTGACAACCACCATGACACCCAGGAGCCTCCTTTCTAGAAAATTCAACATAGCAAAGTCAAAGGCTCCCAGTTTCGCAGGTTAGATCTCTTGCTACAACTGTTTCCTCTCCCACTTCTCCTCCTGACAGGTCCCTGGCCGGGCATTATGGGGCAGGATCTCTATAAGCCTGACTTCTAGCCATGATTAGAACGATCTTACCAGCAGGGCGCCATCTCTGCACTTACTGGGCTTTCACGAAGAAACTGAGATAGTGGACATCATGAAAGAAAATTGCCTGGGGCAGGCGAGATAGCTCAGTGGTCTAAAGCGCCTGCTTAGGCAGGCTTAAGCATGCACAGGGGACCACATGCTGCTCCAGGCCCACCTTCAGGGTGGGTGGAGCTGGCCAAAAAAATAAAAAGTTGCCTAAATTCACAGCTGACCAGTGATGGCCTCCCTCTCAACTTAGTAAGAAGTTGAGATAACTTTAAAGAGCAATTGATTTTTAAAAAATTCTGCAGGAGAGTCAGGGAGATGGCTCAGTGGAATAAGCGCTTCCCTGGCAAGCCCAAGGGCCTGAGTTCAATCCCTGGTTCAAAAAAAAAAAAAAAAAAAATTCTGCAGGAGAAACTATTTGATCTTTTTTTCACCAAAATCCAAACCCCAGCATCCAAGCTGACCTTGTGAAACACACAAACATTGTACTCCACAACCCCTTGGCTCTCGGCTAGCTCCTACTGGTTTGAATAGCTGCACAACCAGCTAGACTATTTTGACCAAATCAATCTAACACTCAGACATATTTCTAAAATTACATTACATAGAATATCGTAAACTAGGAAGTAAAAAGTTGAACTCTCTGATTCGATAAGTTTTTGAACTGAATCAAAGGGCTGCGAGTCATTTGACACATCCCTTTGTGTAGTGAGTGTGTGTGTCTGTGTGTCCCCATAGAACTCGCCTGTGGGTCAAAACCACGTGTGTTGTTGACACACCTTACTAAGTGTTCTGAGAAGTGATTAGAGTCCAAGGTTCTTTTCAATCTATTATGTTCCAAGAGATGTCATGTAAATATAAACTTAATTCTATTTATTGATTTTATATTTTTCTCTTTCCTGAAAGAATTAAGGTAGGTTTTTTTCAATTTACAATATCATAAAAACAAAAACACACATAGGTCTAAAACAAAGGAGTTTATCTGGAGCAACAGTGTCAGAGTGCTCTTCCCCACCTTTGATACCAGCATCATCTGGGAGCCTCTGTATTCTCAACCTTTCTGAATGAGAACTCCCGAGAGGAACCCAGCAGCTTTTGTCTTCAGTCTTTCAGGAAATACCAGCATTCATCCAACTTATGTCTCATTTCTCTAAAGGAACAAAAAAAAAAAAAAAAAAGCAACACCCCCAGGTGCCTTAAATAAGACTTTGACTTATAAGTGAGCAATAAACATGGGTCCTAGGGACAGTCTGCTATGCTTCTATTAGTACAGCAATGTCTTCCATAAGTTCTTCTCTGTGTATTTAATTCCCTCTTTAAATTTTTGGCGATGCAAGCACTGAATTTAGATCAGGCAGATCTGGCTAAACAGGCAGTGGGAAGTCAATAAAAGCAGGTCCATGGAGCAATTTAATTAAGACTAGCAGAACACCTGGAATCAAAAATAGTCAGTCTAGTTATGATAATCAACTTTGCAAATAGATATGGTCAACAATAGAGCAAGCTTACGGCTTGCCTGGGGATTAGCTGTAATAACTCAATATAAACTATTTTATTCAAATAACATAGATATGCCAAGCTCTTTCACAACACTGAAATCATTGTCTTAATCCCATAAAATATGTCTTCAGAAGAAAAGCATAGGATGCCTCTTCACCCCTGCCTGGTTTGGGGCAAACTGTGTAGGATGTATTAGAAAAAGACTGCTGGAGCCCCCCGGAGGGGTGTGTATTACACGCATTTCTTCTTCTGCCCTAGCATGGAAGGTTCCATTGTGAATCTGCCTGAGATCGTGGCTCTGAAGAAGAAATACAAGGCCTACCTCTACATGGATGAAGCACACAGTATTGGGTCTGTAGGTCCCACTGGCCGGGGTGTCAGAGAATACTTTGGTCTAGACCCTGAGGATGTTGACGTGTACATGGGCACATTCACCAAAAGCTTTGGCGCCTCCGGAGGTTACATAGCTGGAAAAAAGGTGAGAAAGGGGACTCCTTGTGTCTTTTTTTAAAACCTGTGTCTGCTTGAAGCCTGCTGCAGCCCAGCCACAGTGGGCTCACAGGACAGTAAGAAGAGGCATGTTGATGATAATTTTCCAGTAGTGAAGAAGAGCATGGATTGTATAATCATAATTATAATAAAATGATGCCAACAATGGGCACAAGATACAGATTAAGAAGCAGAAGGAGAGCCCTGCGGGGGAGTATGGGGTGTCTTATGGGATGAATGTCCCCCTTGTTGACAAATAATGGCAGGTCCTATCTCACAAAGAGTGCACAGTGTGCACCCAGCCCCAGAGGTGATAAGGGAGGTTATGGAAATGGTAAGTACTTTGATTATGGTGGCATGAAAGATAAAGCACGTAATAGCAGCAGGACAGAAAGATCATGTGTATTTTAAAAGTTTTGATCACAACACTGGCCAGATCAGGAATGGACTTTTAAGATATTTCTTCTGCACAATGATTCTTTCCCCCACAGTGCTGGAAAAGCACTGGGTCAACTCATCAACTCTAACATCTCATGTGTCTCCTGAAAGAATTCCATGTAATGGGACTGAACTGTGAACTGCGTACTATCCTTCTCATCCTTGCATCCATATCACCAAAGGGTTTGTGACTCTAAAACAAAAAAACAAACAAAAAATATTTGAAAGAATTTTAGAGAAGAAGAAAACAAATATTCAAACCCAGATAAGGGGTCAAGAACCATTGCCCTACCCTTTTATAGACAACCTCAGCTAAATGCCAACGGTTATCTCACACAACACAGCCCTGTTCCCAAGGGACTGGGTGGCCATGGCACGGACTCCACCTAGCACAACACAGCAGGCCTGAACTGGGTGCACCCACGTGTGGTGATTCCTTAGCCACTGTCAGCAGCACAGCCCAAGTTCAACTTCCTGGTTAACCAGTCAGACAAACCAGGGAGCGCAGCAGGAAGCACTCCTGTCCGTGGAAGTGATTTAAGACAACAGACATCATTTTGATCACTGCGCCAGCCAGGAGACGCACAGATCCTTACACTGTGCAGAATTGCAAGTGGCTTTCTCCTTCCATAAGCGCTGCCTTCTAGACTCCAGCTGCTGCTTCCCGTCCACCTTCCACTGACCTGTGGGAATTAGCTGGATAATGCTAAAAACACAAGTAATGCTCCTGCTCTCCCAAATTTTGACTAAATCTGGTGAAAGGTGGGCTGGGGAGATAGCTCTGTAGAATAAGTGCTTGCCTGGCAAGGGCAGGGTCCAGAGTTCAATCCCCAGTACCAAAAAAAAATCTGGTGAAACGTTAAATATTCCCTGCCTGTCACAGCATTGGACACCAAAGGCTTCAAACTTAGGAGCTCCCTTATCCAGGTGATATCGTGAGGTCATGATTTTGTGATTACTTTAGCAGCAGTTCTGAGGTACAAAATTTTTAACCAACTGTAACTGTTTCCTGCACCGAAGGCACCTGCATAAACTGGAGCGAACAGAACCCTGAAATGTCAATTTGGACACAAGTCCTATTTTTCTCCTTAGCATGCCTTCCTCTGGCACCTACCTTAAACAAAGGTCTGTAACAACTCCTCTAAGCATCAGCTCCTTCTGATTCTCTCATGCTTCCAATTTTGAGGTCACCTAGAATATTTAAAAGCAAAGGAACACTTGTCTGCCCAACTGCTATTAATTTGGAGGAGATACTGAGAATTGTGGAAATGACATGAATTGTACTGCAGAAAAAGTATGTGCATTCCTTCCTCTGAAATGTCAGCTGTGTGCCTTCCCCCCGCCCACGTTGGCGTCACAGTGTAGTTTTTTTAATTGACCGCCAGATGGCAGCAGGAATTAGAGCACGTCTGATGGACACTCCTGAACCCTTACTGAGATGCCACATTGCCCTAAAACAGCAAGATGGGAGACTTGGAACAAATAGGGTAGTATTAGAGACCCACAGGGTGACCAGGTGTTAGGCGGACACTTCGGTGTGTGCATGTGTCATCCTCTGATGGTTTAAAAGTTCAATACTCACCCGTGGGGCACGATTTGGATGAGATTGTGTGGAAGCCAGATGAATTGGTTCTTGCCTGCCTTATGAGGACCCGAAGTCACACAACTTGGGTGTGTGCACCTCTACACCTCTGCGCCTTTAAATTGTTGTGTTCATTTTAAATTATCCACAGTTTCCATTTAAATCATATATTTGCTTCTGAATTTCGAATAATTGTGTAAGGATTTTTATTTTGAGTCTGTTCTAAACTCTTCCTTTTAACAGAAAGTATAGGGGGTGGGAGAAATAGTCAAGATTTTTATTTGAAACAATCTTTATACTTGTCTTTGAGTAATTAGAGTACAGTCTTTTTTTTTTTTTTTTTTTTTGCGGAACCGGGGCTTGAACTCAGACCCTTGCACTTGCCAGGGAAGCGCTTATTCTACTGAGCCATCTCCCCAGCTCCTAGAGTACAGTCTTCCAAGTTCCACAGCTGCACCATATACAAACTATTTACAATATATACATATGGATGTATATATTATATACATTTACAGTGAGATTTACAGTATATATCTCATGTTTTAGGGGTTACCACAAAATACCTGTAATTCTAAACTAATGGACACAAAAGCATCAAAATTAACTGAACAAATGTTAGAACTGATATATCTCTGAAACTCTAGTTTCTCTGTTCATGGGGTTCTCAGTGAACTTTGAGATTTGATAATAATCACTTAGAGTCAAAAGTCTATATAAAGGTAAAAATGCTCTGGGGCAGTGAGATAGCTCAGTGGACTAAGCACCTGCTTAGGAAAGTACAGGGACCAGGGTTCCATCCCCAGCACCTACGCCATGCCAGCCCTGCCCCTAGGCGCACTGAGCCAGCCACCAAGTCCAGGCGTGGTGGCACACACCTGTAATCCCAACGCTGGGGAGGCTGAAAACAGGAGAAGCACTATGAGCCCAAGCTGCATAGTGAGACCCTGTACCAAATACATTTTTTAAAAAGAATGCTCTCACCCTGATGTATCTTTAAACAGCCTTATTAATTTTGGCATAGAGGGACTATTTTCTCAATAAAGGTGACCATGAGGTTTGGGAGATTGTTATGGAATAGGCCGAGATCCAAACTGTCTTTCCACATTAGCAACTAAATGAATCATAAAAGAAAACAAGATTTGGAAACAAACAAGGGGAGAGAACATTGCTTGGTGCTAAGTACTGCCATGGAGAGCTGGGGATCTGTACTGGCCTCCGCCTTGCCCTCCTAGGATGTCCTACAAAGTCACCTCTGTGCACTGGAGCTTGCTGCTGGGCTGTGGCCTCCTTTCTCCTCCTCCACAAAACTGCTGAAACAATTCCTAAGAACCTGCAAGATTTTTGAATTTTGCTCATTTTGCACTTGGGACTGCTCTTTCTGCACCATAACGTCTACCTGGAGGACTTCATGCATGCAAAAATTTCAGATGAAATGTGAAAGAATGACTTTCTCCACCTATCAGAGCTCCATGTCACAAATGGCTTCTCTCAAGATGATGGAGCTAAGTTTCTTTTTTAAACTTGTTACTAGTCTAGTTCCTGGGAAGGCATGTGCAGGGGACTAACACTACAGAGCTTCCACCCTTCTCTGATCATGGATCTGGAGTCCCCCTAGATGCCTACTGCTGCCCCCTGACTTCCATAACTTCCTTGGGCTGACCAGAGGCTTGGAAATAAATGAAGCAAAGGTTACCCTCTTGACTGATCAACTGCAGAGCTAGACTCTGCAGAAGAAAGTAAAACTAGATGACCAAGTTTTAAATGGTCATTAGCCCAGCAGCTTGCAGGCTAGCTAAAGGCAGCCCATTTACAAAGCTGCCTCTGGCCCAGTGTTCTCAGCCCTGACTGTATTTAACAGCCCTTTGAAGTAAATAGGGGTCATGGAGTGAGTACCAAGATGTTTATTCTAAGAGCCTCCTGTCTGATTTCCTCCTGAAAACCAACCCTTGCCCTTGAACTCCAGGCCTATGGTAAAGAAAATAATCAGGGTTTTGAACTGGACTTACAAACCTCATTCTGGGGAGCCCTGTATTCCACCCTGAAGAAAGACACAATCCAGTCTAGCCTTGCAAAAGACCAAGCCCATTCTTAATTGATGGCTCATGGCGCCAGGAACAGTATCAAAGGAAGGGAATCAGAGAGCAAGAGCAGAGGCTTTCCGTGACACTCTCCAGGAGTTACTCTAAGAGCCCCACCTTCTGAACCACACAAGTGAGTCCTCCCCTGCAAATTCTGACTCTGGGAGACAGCAGCCTCCTTCCAAGGAGCGAGACTGCAGGACAGACAGTCACCGTGTCTAAGGCCTGATGTTGCACCGATCAGCTACTTACTCCCACTAAGAATGTTCATGGCCGACTCAGAAATGTCTCAACTTATAAAAGAAAA
>NW_004524636.1:12218189-12222081 GCF_000260255.1 Octodon degus
GAAGAAGAAGAAGAAGAAAAGAAGAAGAAAGAAAGAAAGAAAGAAAGAAAGAAAGAAAGAAAGAAAGAAAGAAAGAAAGAAAGAAAGAAAGAAAAGAATATTGCCCCTGCAAACTCAGGAAGCTGGAATACAGACACTCCAGGGGGAGTGAGTGTCCTTTGGGGGCCCTCCTCTCGCTCATACTACCATGTCTATGACTCTTAAAATGACTATTCAATAATCGCCACTTACAGCAATAACAGTGATCCCCACCAGCTAGCCCACATATACAATGTTCTGCTTTTCTTGGCACTATATGTGCATTTACTCATTTGATCTTCTTGACTCTATATGGAGAAACAAGGCCATCCCAGATTCATCTACAACTCAATGGAAGAGCCTACAAAATTGGGTTGCAAAGATATGTGAGTAGAGGAAACGGAGGACTTAGCACCATTTTTTTGTAAACAATCAAATATATATGCCTTGTGTTTTCTTTGTTTAATTTATCTGCATCTTTGTTTAATTGCTCCCTTGCTCCACCCCTTTCTTCCAAGTTTTCTTCTTTATCTATCCTAATAAATTATTAAATATTCTTCAAGGCATCATCCATCTCTTCACCTAACTGGAACATCCCGGTCTATTCCAACTAGCAGTGCCCTGTCTCTTTCTTCTGCATGTTATAGCCCCACTACATGCACTCATTTACATATAATGTTAATTCACATATGCATGTTGCATGTGTTTTTCCATGGACACAATGACACGTAATATTTTTGAAGACAAAAAAACACAGCCTATGTTCTTTGGACACTCCTGAATACTAAATTAATGCTTGTGCAAAGTAAGTACTCAACAGATGTTTCGGAAATCGTGTTTTCTTCACATCTCTGTTTCTGCCTTAGAGACCTCAGCTCTACATTTGTGGCAACATCCACCCACATCTAGCTTATAGGTTCTGAAGGAAAGACTAACAAGTAGAGGATAAATAGAATAAGCAACTGGCAATGCTCACTGAAAGTTGGTCCACATTTTTCTTCTGAGTTGTATTAATGAAATATCTTTTGTTATTTCAGTGGGGGAGGGATTTGATGTGGTTCTCATTACCAATACTGAGATTTGCCACCTTTCTGCTTTTTTTCCTTTACTTAAGGAAATTGTGGATTATTTACGGGTTAACTCCCATAGTGCTGCTTATGCTGTATCCATGAGCCCCCCAATAGCGGAGCAAATCATCAGATCACTGAAGCTCCTCATGGGACTGGATGGGACCTCACAAGGTAAGAAGAGACCCCCCCTCTCCCATAATTACTGTCTTTGTTCATTTGCCTCCTCCTCAGACACACATTTTTGTCTACAACCATATGATCTTGAACATATCCCATCTTGTCAAATACACACCTTTGTCTTACGAAGCCAAAATTTTACATTAGGACAGATGATTCATGTACTAGAATTGCTTTGTTTCTTAAATCAAGGTAAACCTTCTAATTCACCTCTTAAAATGATTTTCAAATTTGGATAATTTTATGCAATCAATTATGTCAATGAAAACAGCCTTGTGTGTTTGTGTGTGTTTGTGTGTGTGTGTGTGTTCATCTGTGTATGTTTTCCTGTGCTTACCTCTTGTGTTTCTCTGAAGCCAAAGTAGTCAATTTAATATTGAAGTATTCAATTATTTTATATTTTGATATTCAAAGTCAGACATGAAAAATCATCAGACACCATTTGATGGCTTATAGGAAAACAAATACACCTTTCCTGTCCTTTCTTTGCCTTTAGGTCATCAGTCAAAAATGTGCTACTTTACTAAACTAAGATGAATTTAATCTTCTTTTTGAAGACTTGTTTCATGAAAGCCTCTCAGAACATTCCTTCTTCTATCTCAAGATCTACTTTGTAGACCTTCTACTACATGACATGCACACAGGTAGAGACAATGATGTCATTCTGCCCGTGAGAGCAAGCTCGTGAGTGCTTTTGTGGAGGAGGCAGAGCATACCAACTCCATAACTGGCCACTCAATTGAAATCCATGTGCTCCATCCCATCACCACCCGAAGTCCTGCTTCGTTTAGTGAAAAATTCCAGATCATTTTTAGTAGATACAGAGGAATATCAGTCATTGCCCAATACCATTATAGCAGAAGAATACTTTTCTACGAATAGTTTTTGCAAGAAACACACTACAAGGGCTTCAGTCCCTTCAGGTATAACACCAGGCAGAGCATCCCTAATCAGAAGTTTAAAACTCCAAAATCTGAAATTCTTTGAGCACTGACGTGATGCCATAAGCATAATGTACTTCACTTTAACCTCATAGGATAACATTTAGCTACCCGGCAAAGGCATTAAAAATACTACATAAAATTACCTGTGGGCTATAGGTGGATGAAATATGACCTTTGTGCTTAGATGTGGGTCCCATTCTCAAGACAGTTTATTCCAAGGTGTTTTTTTTTTAATCTGAAACCCAAAACACTTCCAGTCTCAAGCTTTTCAGAGAAGCAACAACCAGAATCCCTTATATTAAGAAGATAAGAACAGAGTGATCTGATTGAATTAGTGTTCCCACTTCATACATTGTTTGCACCAAGGCCTTTTAATGAACCCCAGAGCTCTCTAAGGCTCATGAAAAACTACAAGATAGAACGGTATTTCACTTGAGCAGAGAAATGACATACAGGAGAATCTCTTTTCCACTGTACAGAATGCAGTGGTTGGTTTATCTTTCTAAGGTTGCCTTTGGGTTTATCACTCTGCCTCTTGCTGAATAGTCATTGTGGAAAGGAAATAAAATCAAGTCTAAGAAGCCCTAATGGCATATGCCATAGTTGTCCAGCAGAATTTGACACCTGGGATGCTATATACTGCTGGGTGGTCTTAGACAAATGACCTATCTGCCCAACACTGAGCAGGTTATTCAACTTCTCTGTGCCTCAGTTCCTCCAGCTATAACACAAGGAAAATAATTTTTAATGTCAAGGTTTTGTGAGAATTAGATACATCAATCCTTGTAAAATATCTTAAGTTGTGTCAAGAAACAGCTCCTGATAAAGTTTAACATAATTGCTTGCAATTGTTATTAGCTATTGTCCCTGAGGTGTTTGCAAAGCATTTGAACACTTCTCAAGGATGCTGTAGGAAGGGTAGTGATGATGCAATTCAAGCAGGACTAGGTGGCCAGGGTCCTAAACTAGTCAGGATGAGCTAGGTAAGACCACCTTAACAAATAAGCCTGAAAATCCCGGTGGCTTAAGAGAACCAAGACCTATTACCTGCTTGCACCAAGACTGATAAAGTCAGTCAGTTCTGCATAGTTTTCTTCATGAGGACAGTGACTCAGGCTGCTTCCAGCTTGAGATGTGGCCATGTTGACACAGGACCACCCTGGCTACCAAAGTGTAAAAGAAGCATCACCCTGGAAGTGATACCTGTCACATTGCTTACAGTCCTGTGGCCAAAATGCCATGCCTCAAACAAAAAGTGGTGTGTGGTAAATTAAGAGATAGGACTATTGAATAAACAGGTATTTTCTCATCTTTCATCACTGAAGCTACAGAAAGCTGCATTGACTTCCACATGAGACATCAAGCTGTATTTTTTCATTTATTTGTTTGTTTGTTTGTTTGTTTGTTTGTTTGTTTGCTATAGGGTCTCACTATGCAGCTCAGACTCACAGTGATCCTGTTGTCTCAGCTTCCCCTGCTTTTGGATTACAGGTGTGCACCACTAGACCCAGTGTCAGTGGCACATCTTTCTGTATAGGGGATTGAACCTGGGTCTTTGTGCTTGTCAGGCAGGTGCTTAGACCTCTGATCTATCCACAGCCCTAAATTGTATTTTTAAAATCAGCCTGCAATCACCCACTTTCCACAAAATTCTATTAGTTTTTTTTTTTTTTTTTTTTTTTT
>NW_004524636.1:12222803-12260387 GCF_000260255.1 Octodon degus
CTCCCTCCCTCCCTCCCTCCCTCTGCCTTCTACTTGGGGAATTATTTTGTTAGTATTGTCAATCTCATAGTTAAATTTTCTCACTTTACTCCTCTTGCCATTTTAGTTGGGGGGAATGTCATGTGTACAGTCTATTCCTTAGAGCCAAGATAAGAAAACAGGGAAGAAAGATACAACTATTTCTTTTCAAAGAAACAAACAAAAGGAAATAGCAGAAAAGCAAATTTACACACTCATCAGCCAAGTCTCAGGTGGTCCCGCCTGGCACATCTTTTGATGAATTCAAAGGCACACAGTGAACAATCACATTGGCCTCATTTACAACAATGCCTGCTTTAAATAAAATGAATGAGACAGGTTGAGAGTGCTGCATTAGCTTACCCTTCCACAGAGATAGACTGACTCTCGGGGTAAAGTTGCCCAGTGCTCAAAGGGATGCACTGTGTCGTGGCAGGGCTGCCTGACAGGATCTGAGACAGAGGAGCCTGGCTCCAAGCCTTCATCTCCAGCCCACTTCACTGCAACTGTGACTGGAGCCTTTCAAGGCTTTGTTTTGGGTCGAGTTTGAGGAGTAGTTGGCCAGATCTGTTCCTTGATGAATGTCTTCACTTTAATCTGCAATGCAAAGCCATACGCTTCAAAGAAAGGCAAGCTACAGGAGTAAGGTCAGTGTTCCTTTGATGCCAAGGTTCAAAGATGAAATAGCAGCCCCAGTGAAATGACAATGTTTATGCACAAACAGCCACCTCCACTCTGCAGCCGGGCTGCTGGTCGAGTTAATGCACTCTGGCTAAGGGGCTACAGAAGGCTGTGCATTCCGTATGCACCAAGCCCCGTTTAATCTCCTGGCCTGTCATTCCTTGCAGTGCAGTAAGCCCCAAGTGGAGATTTGATTTCTCCATCCTAATGGATGTTGGGTGGTCCCCCTCCCCAACACAACCAGTGCTGTAACCCCTTAAGGGCAAGAAATGTGTCTTGAATTAATTTGGTGTTCTTCTGAATGTCAGACTCAGTCCTCAGCTTAATAAATATGTCATGACTCAGCTTCCATCTCAGCAGCCTGCTGGATTGCAGGTCAGTGTTTATGCTGAATGAGATCGTGGGGACATTGATCTCCTAGGACTGGGAGCTAGGAGTCAGAGCCACACCAGTGGTGGAGGCTGACAGGATCACTCAGTGAGTGAGGTTACTTTTGGAGAATACTGGTAAGACTGCAGCTCAGTTATTTCTTCATCAGCATGGTGCAAGCAGCCCCAGGAGAGTGAGCCACAAACCACACCAGCTCCCCGAAGGAGACATTGTCAACAGTTGTCTCATTTTGTTTAAATCTTTGATGCAGATTTTTCAATTAATCAGTCAACATTCCTTTTCAACTCCCAACTTTGACCCTGCATCCCTACACCCCCTTTCCTCAACTCCCTCTCTGTAACCATTTTCTCTCAGAGAAATTAGAGGTGGGGTTGCTCAGATGAAAGAGGTTGGGCTCTGTGGCCAGACCACAAGGGATGCAATGCCAGGACCCTCCGTTCACCCAGTTACTGGTGAGTTGCAGGCCTTTTTATCCTCAGCGCCTCCAGTGACAGCTGAGGAGGTGGAGGATTAGATGATGAGACACTAAACGTGGCATGATGTTTCATACACAGTAAACATTTGATCAATTTCTTATGACTTTTCAGTTGTCTGTTTCCTTCCTTTCCTTTTCCAGATTCTACAGCAACTTTTGCTGATCTCAGAATTCTCCCTTGCTCTCAAATCTGATCTCTATTCTATCCGAATTTCTGCAGCAATTCTTTATTGCATTTCCAGAATCTGATTGTGTCTCCCATCTCTACCACTCTCTGCAACCTCTCTCCCTGAAGCAGCTCCCTGGACATTTTCCCCAGTCTTGCCTTTGCTTTTTTTGTTCGGTTCTCCACAGAGATACCAAAAATCATCTTTTTTAAGATGATTATTGTACTCATACGAATTTGTGGGATACATTATGATAATTCAATATCCATATATGATCTGTGCACTGACCAAATTGGAGTGATAAAAAATTCCATCTTAAACTTTTTAAAATTTTTATTACAAAGTTGTAGTGGTACACATTAATGGAGTATAGTATGATATTTAAATACATCTGTACAATGTGCACTGATCAAACATCTTTATCTCCTTACCATTAATTTGTGGTATGAGTCTTTGAGCTTTTCTCTTCTAGTCACACAGAACCTCTGTAGGAGGATACTGCGAGCGATAGCCTCCACTCTTCTGCAGAACCCTGGAACATACCTATGATATCTGTGTTGGGGTACCTGTCACCCAACCTTGCTCTATTGTCTCTCCCCCAACTCTTTCCCCTTTAAGAATCACTCTTCTCCATGCTGATTGACTTTTCTTTTTATAATATCCACATAAAAGAAAATACATGGTATCAAAAACAAGAACACAGAGCTAGCCAATTATCTCAGTGGATTAAAGCACGTGCAAGCAGGCACAAGGGCCAGGGGTTTGGGCCTGCCATGCCAGCCCTGACCCAGGGGCACGATGAGACAGCAACTGAGACTGGGCGTGGTGGAGTGTGCCTGTCATCCCAGCTCTTAGGAGGCTGTAAACAGGCAGATCACTATGAATCTGATCTAGTGGTGAGACCCTGAACACCCTATAGACCCTTTCCTAAAAAAAAAAAAAAAAAAAAAAAAAAAAAAAATCAAGAACACAAATATGTCTCAAAGCATGAGAATCTTCCACTTGGGACTTTCTGTCAGCATCCCACCTCCTGGTACCTACGGTCCAGGCTGTGGCCTTTGGAGATCCTCAGGACTCGGGCTCCTCACCTTCACCTGGCTTGGTGTGTAAGCAGCCTTTGGTCCCTGAAGCACAGGGAGCAACAACCGCCCTTGGGCTCCCTAGAGCAGTTCTGCCAGGCAAGCCCTAGTACACTCACCTTGTCCCTGCATTTTCCTCGTTTTCTCTGCTTTATAATATTTATTAGTACCTTAAAAGCTATATGTGTATCTGATTATTTCTGGGTTTTATCATTAAAATGCAAACTCCTGATCCCAGAGGAAGAAGCAGTTTGTCCACTTCATTCATTTTATAAATAGCAGTGCCTGGCAAACATCAGTTCTCAACAAATATTTACCGAAAGATATTCTTCTCACTTTCCCACTTATCTCAGAAAATAAACATCTCTGCTTTCTCTTCCACCTCTGTGTTTGAGTCCTTCCCTTCACGGCCTACATTCAGGTTGAATTGTAAAGAAATGTATCCGCTCCAAGTTGCACTGTGATGCTGATGCTGATAAAGTATCTATCAGGGGCCATGTTTTAGAGACAACTATGCTATGGTGCAGTCCTTGTGTACCAGTGGTTTTCAAAGAGTGGAAGCCCTGGGGTGAGAGGCAGCACCCACAATGCCATTCCTGGGGTTCCTTAGTCTTTCAGCAGGTATTTCTGAAGCAGGAGCCCTACCTGGGGTCAGCCAGCTTTACAGGGGATCTGATCCGGGCTCAAGTTGCAGAACCATGCTTCCATGTAAAGGAAAGGAAACAAGTGAGGGTGCATGCACAGAGGGAAACCATGAAAACAGAGGATTCGGTTTGGGTAAAGGCAGACAGAGGTAGAAGACCTAGCAGAAATGGAGGAAGAAGAAAAAAGAGTAAACCACAAGAAAGAAAGCCTGACATATACATGATGCACTTCTTTAAAACTTTTTTTAAATCAAAACATTGGTCCTGTCCAACCAGTTACTTCGAGCACCTTGCCAGTCCTACCCAACATCTGTGTCCACAATGACAACAAGAGTAGCAGACAGTTTTTGGCCCACAGGAAGCATCATGAAGCACATATTCTTTACAACAGCCCCCATTAGCCCTGTGTGTTTATCCCTACCTACTAACCCAGGCAAGACTCAAACCGGTAGCAATCCTCCTGCCTCAGCCTCCCAAAACCCTATGCTCTTGTGTAACTTTTGGCAGCATGAACAGTCATCAGAGTTCATGATCACAACATTAACTACATTATTCAGCCTAGTAGCAGGGATATGATAGAGGTACTATCATTTTCTCAATAACTCACTGTCCTTTGAATAGAAGATAATTTTCCTGATGATTCAGATTCTTCCATAGGTAGAATCAGTTCGGTAAGAAAGGAGAGCCACAGTAGGCAAAAGTTGCTAAATGTTGATTTCTTGTAAGAATAACTTATGACCCAATGCTCCATACTCTTAACTTGGAAAGAAGTGCTTTTTGGCTTTTCCTGTAATTTTGTGGGATCTGCTTGACTTTACACTATAATCATCACCGTCCTCTTGGCTTCTCATCTTCTTGCTGTAATTGATACAATTTTGATGACATGATGTTGAATGACATGGGCACTGTTTAAAGAAAGGATGATCCTTTCAACCTAATGTGCTCATTGAACGTGACATACTAAGGTTCTTGTTATAATTTCACTTTCCTAACAGGATGCAGCAACAATTGAATATTTTATTAAATTGAATATTTTATTACTTAGCAGCCTTGCTAATGTGCCATTTTCAGATCTGCAGACTCATTTACCTGAAGGTCTACATCACTGGCATACATTAGAATTTGTGTGCAACATCAGCCTTTTTAAATGCAAAAGTTAAATAGAGACAGGAAAACTCGGGGATGATTCTAGCTATAATTAACGGCCAGCACTTAAATTGGTATTAGTTCACAAACATGGCTTCAGGCAAACCCATAACATTCACAGTTGAGGCTACCCTCTCCTCGCTTTTGTTTCACGGTGGTTGTCTCACCGGCTCTCTGAAGCCCAAGACAATCTGTTGCTATCATATTCATGGAAATATTTGTCTTGTTTGTAATCATGTGATCAGTTGCATCTGAAGAAAGACACAGAACAGTGGAAATTCAGCTGCTAAAGAAAATAAATGCAAAATTCCAATTGCCTTTTTTTCATGAGTCTAATTTTATTTGATTTTATTTTTTATCCATTTTAGTGATTAAAAAAGGTAAAAAAAATAGCAATGAAACAGTTTCAAAGAAGGTCAGTAGGACAGTTACAATAATTAATACCTTGCATATTGTTGTCTTCATAGTAGTTATTCAGAGGAAAAGATGTAGACATGATATCTTCTCTCAGCAACAAAATTCCAATTGTTGACATGCCTAATAATCTTACTTCAGCAGGCTATGCCCACATTGCTGCTGAAAAATAAGTCTTGTACATTTAAAGGATACATTTAGGGAAAACAGGAACTCCAAAATCATATGCTGACTGAATAAAAGACACCACTCAGTATGAACTTTGGCAGCATCTCATCCCCTCTCTGGCCAGTCTCTGTACCTCCTGAGTATGCTCAGGGCTTTCCTCTGTCTGAAGGTTCTTACCTGTCCCCACAAATCACTACATCCACTCTCTACCTCCAGTACTCCTCTGCATCTTCATCCTTTTAAGCCTAACCCAGTCAAAAGACAAACCTCTGTCTCTCCAGTCTCTTGCACTTGTTTGCCGCTGTTAACCACACATACGACCTTAATCCAGATCTCTGAACAGATAGTAGTTATTTAATTGTGCCTTAGGCATCAAATATGTGACTAAATGGATACTGGACATGGGATTTGGGACTACGCAGATTTTCTTTACAGGACTTGGAATTTAAACATATATATATATATTTTGTTTTTATTTTTGTTTTTGTTGGAACCAGGGATTGAACTCAGGCCCTTGTGCTTGCTTGCAAGGTAAGGGCTTATTCTACTGAGCCATCTCCCCATCCCCCAATTGTTTTGTTTTATTTTGTTTGGAAGGGTCTACAGGGTGTTCAGGGTCTTACTACTAGATCAGACTCATAGCGATCGGCCTATTTACAACCTCCCAAGAGCTGGGATTATAGTCATCACTACCACACCCAATCTAAAGTTGAGATGGATTTTTTTTTTCTGGCTCAGGATGCCTTAAGCGCAGGTCTGGTAAGGCTTGAGGATCTGGGGATCAAACCACAGTATCCTGAGCCTGACCGCTTTGCTTAAGCAAGCATTTAAACAACTGAGCTAATGGGCAGCCCCACTCCCTATATTTCTTTACAGGTTTCCAGTGGAATTATTTTTCTTCGCATGTTGGAATTATACTCACTTCATGAGTGAGTGTAGTCCTAAACATCTAGATTCTTGCAAAATCTAGATTCCTTTTTCAAGACATCATAGAAATAAGACAGTAGACAACCCAAGCCAATATCACACAAACAAAGGAAGCAACTATGGAGCTTTCCATTTAATTATCCAGGCAGTTAGCTGCATCCCTCACTTAAGGTTTCCTATGGAGACACCATCTAAAACTCAAAAGTGCACTGGATTTTTCTATACATGTAATCAGCAGAAACGGGGTACTATGGGTAGTTAATCTTCCCTATCTATGCCAGTTCATTTCTGGAATAGAGGAGAGTAAGTTCATTCCTAAGCATCCAAAATGGCATTTTTCTTTGCCTTCCTTCACTTCCCCCTTCCTAATGAAAGGGGAATGCTTCTTATCACACACACACACAAAAAATAAGAATCAGGACAGGCACACAGATCAGCTTGATGGTGACCCAAAAAAATCGTTCTTCATGATGATTTGTCCTTCAGATGCTTTTCAATCAAGAAAATCTACATGTTTATGACATTATTTGGCAACTAGTAATAAGAGGTTGAGAAATTACAACTCCTATAGAAAAACTTGGATTTCTTTGTGTAGTATACCGATAATAAAAGGTAGAAATGCATTAGGATGTCGATTTCTTGATAGTTTTTCATAGTATCCCTCTTTGTAAGGGCTACATTATATTAGTTGTAACAGACAAGTCCCAACATATTAGTGGCTAAGCACAACAGAAATGTACTTTTGTTCCTCCTATAAATTCCAGAATTGGAAGAAATACCTGCTGGGCAAAGTATTCTCTGCCAGGAACCTAGCTTCCATCCATTTAGTGGCTCCTCTAGCTTCACATATGGCTTCCAAGGCTGCGTCCAAGAGGGTAAGGAGCATGAAGGACTTTGTGCTTGTATTTTTCTCATGGGCCATGACTGGTGGGGCACATCACATTTCAGCCCAAATTCCATTGGCTATACTTAATCACGTGACTTTGCCTAAACACAAACGAGTCTGGGAAATGAACCACCTGCCTAGAAGAAGGAAACAATTTTGTGAGTAGCAACTTGTCTTTGCCACAGTAGCTAATCACAGTCTAGGATATCCTTTTGTCAAACTCCATGATGGACATATGAGAGATCTTGTATATTTTTTTGTCACTTTCCCAATCTTTTTCTATTGACTTACTAAATAAATTAACTTGGAATAGAATAAACATGCTAATAACAAAAGAAAAATAAATCCTAGGGCACTAAAGATGAATCTCTCCCTTTTATAGGGCATCTCAGGGCTACTGGTCTGACTTTTACTACAACTCTCCTGGCTTCCTTTTTGCAGAACTCAGGTCCATGTCATGGCAGACATTGATATCACTATTATGTTGATAAATTCCCACTGTTATATGCTTCCTGGAGACAGAAAATGTGCCCTGAGGGTAAAGTTTGCTCTGAAGAAATTAAAATGACATAAAATTAGAAAGACTGTAAAATTCAGGCTACAGATGAGAAAATGTATCTTAGAAATAGTAGCATACAAACATTAGCACTTTTTATTTTGGAGTAAATGACCTATGATGAGACAGACAACAGCATCATTATCAGAAAATTGTAAAATGCAGTTTAAAACATGCACACTCAGGTAGGCTGATTACCTGAGCTGTAAAGGTTTATTTTGAATCAGCTCTAACTCTCTGTTTTCTTTGGGTTCTTTGGGGACCACAGACCAAAAGGAAGTTAACAGACTGAGGAAGGATGGAACTTCTGATGTTCATCACCTTCGCTAGCCAACACTTGGCACAAAGGAAAACTGAATTCTGAGATCAGACAGAGACATGAAACTGAGACTCCATATCTAGATCAATTAATAGAAAAATATGATCTTGATCAACATCACTTTGAGCATTTCCTCTACTTGAAGAAGCACTAAGAGCTGTTTGTTTTGCTGTTGTGTCTAGATCCACAACTTCACACCAGGCAGTGCACTCTTATGCTAGACCTGGCACTTGAAAATTTTTTTCTCTAAAGATGAAATTTCTAGGTTTTAATCAGTTATTGAGAAAAGAGTCAAATAAAATGCCAGCGTGTTTCAACTTCATTAATTTTGAAAACCGATCGTTACATTTGCTTTCTCCAGAGAAAAGATCAAGGAAAAAAGAATACTTAGAGAAGTATTTTCTCTCTGAAAAATACAACCATGCCTCATTTTAAACTCATTTTGTAGGGATTATTCCATTTATCCTGATCATTTGTGAAGGTTTATCATGAGATTGGCAGGTGGGGTATTGACCCTGCTCCTAACCCAGTGTGGACTGGGAGAAAGTGGCACCAGCCCCTTCCAGCTGTGACCTTCAGCCTTTGCTCTGGTCCCTGAAACAGGGCACACATATTTTTACACTTAGCATGAGAAGTTTAAGAAACAGGAGTAAGTAGGAAGATTTAAGGCATCGAGGGGGTGGGAGGAAAAGAGTACATTAGGTGACAGTGATAACTTCTCGAGAGGGATTTTGTCACTTTCCTACTGTTTATCTTTGACATGAGATTCAGTCACAGACTTTCCTCACCTGTCGTTGCTAGTTTGAGGCAACACCCTACATTCTCGCACTGGTATCAGCAAGCTTATCATGAGGCTACCCCTGTAGAAATTTACTCCTCCCTGGAAATTCTGTCTCAGTAAAAATCAAAAAGTAACCATTATCAGAGCAACAAAACTACAACAGTCACCCAGCTTTAAAAGATCTTCTCATGTTTCTGGTTTTCTATCCCAGCAGAGAGCGCAGGAAATACTAAACTCGCTTCTCACCACCTTTTCCTCCCCATCGAACTCAGCAACTGCAAGTTCTATCCCTCGGAGTCCCTTGACATATACAAGGGGGTGATGATGACAGAGAATTCCATCCAAAAGGCACCAGCTGAGGACTCTGGCATGGAAGGCCCCTGACATTGCTGAGGGAAGAACTAGCTGCTGCTACTTAAATATATTTGCCACTTGGTTACCAGCTGGAGACACAGAAAGAGGCTGAGAAGGAGAGGGTGCGGAGAGCTGCGTTTTCTAAATGGTTTCAGGCCACTGGCATTTCAGCAATTGCTAATACAAAACAGATGTCAGGTGCTACGCTCCAGTGGCTTTCAACTGAGGGCCTGCCTTGGCCCATGATTAATCACCTGTGCCGGGGTTTGTAAAAGCGTTCTACCTGGTCTTTTTGTGTGTGCAGACTGAAGGTCAGGGTTAGCAATCAAGGTGACAGGCACTGCTTATCCACACTACTGCTGCTAACGTACTTGTAAGTTAGCTTCTTGCTGTCTAACAAACACAGAATTAGCCCCAAAAACTAACGAGGAAGGGATGTCTGCCCCCTCAGTGAGAAACTGTGAGCAAACCGCTTCAGAACCTTTGGCCCCTTCATTTACTTCATCTTAAGAGACAGCCAAGTACACAGTTTTATAGAAGCCCAGTAAATTCTGCACTTTCTCAGAGCCTTTCAAAAATTCTCTCTTGCAAGAGTGTAAGGGGAATCCATTTGCTTTCTTAGACAGCATGAAGTCCAAAGGACAGCGTGGCTGCTTCCTTTCCACCACCCTACAAACAAGATATCCCTTTATGCCATGATTCCTCCTGGAACTTCCTCTTCCCACTTGTTTCCCACATATAGATGGGGCAGTTGTGATGTCACACACATGACATTCCATGTTGATTCAGTTCAACTGGTGAAAGCACCCAACTCCATCGGTAGTGTCTTCCAGAGTGAAGAGGAACTGAGATCCCACATTAGCCTCTTTTTTTCCCATCATGGGCTCATTTTCATCCAAGCAACAAAATCCTCTCAGATCCACTCTGGTTTGGAGAATTTTTCTGGGAAAACCAACTACCTCGCCAGCCACAGCTGGGGAGGATTAAGCAAGTGGGTTCATGCTGGAGGAAGCCCACCATGTGTGTGTTTGGGCTAGAGGGAATGTATTAGCTTTCTATTTCTGCATAACAAATTACCACAAACAGCAGCTTAAAACAATGCCCATTTATTATGGTTTCCTTGTGCCAGGAGTCTGGGCACAGGCTGTTCTCTGCTCAGGTTCTCCTGAGGCTGAAGTCAAGGTGTCAGCTGTCATCGTCTTGTCTGGAGCTGAGGCTTCTCTTCCAAGCTCATACATGTGACAGAACTCAGTTCTTTGGGGTTGTAGGACTGAAGTTTCTCTCTCCTTGCTGACTGTCGCTCAGAGCCACTCCCAGCTTCTAGATGTTCTTTCTGTTACTTACCAAGTGCCCCTTTCATCCTGGAGCTTCCCTCCCATCACATCCCTAATTTATAATCTCTTTCTTTAGGAAGCACCTAATCCCCTTTAAGGATTACATCTGAGCTATGCTAAGGGTGTGTAATGTAGGTCCCAAGGCTGTCAGCCTCTGTTAAGAGGACTTTATGTGGTCACAATCTCAGTGACAATGTGCTTCATGTTGTGAATTGATGAACACTTAGCTCTGAGACACAGAGGTGTACTGGGGAACACATCTTCAGCCCCAGCAGGACATAGGAGACCACAGACCTGAGAAGCTAGAGTGACCTTGACCACAGGGCCAACCTTAAAGAGCAAATCCAGGCATTCAAGTTTTGCGTCAAATTAATGGCTGTAGTCATAGAATTTTGTCAAATGAAATATGAATGGAAATCTGTTGTATAAAATATATACATTTTAAATAATACTGGGTATACGTGTATCACCCCTAGGTCCTTAACATTTCTTAGGACTTTAATATAAAATAAATACTATTATTGTTATCATTGCCATTTTGTAAGATAAGAACCCAAGTTACAGAAAACTGAAGTGCTTTGCCCAAGATGATGGAGTTTGATTTTAACCCAGGAAATTGAGTTCACAATTCTTGATCACTTTGCCATGATGCCATTATTTTATTATTGTTGCTGTTGTTATTATTATTAGTAGTATTAGTATTATTTGATACAGAGTCTCCCTATGAAGCTCAGGCTCATAGTGATCCTTCTCTATCAGCCTCCCCAGCACTGGGATTACAGGAGTGCTCCACCACACCTGGTTTCGGGACCAGTACGGGGCATCCTCGGCTCCAGGGCCAGTATCGGGAATTGACCCCAGGTGCTTGCCAGGCACCTGCTTAGATCACTGAGCTAGCTCCCCAGCCTGCACGATGCCATAATTATAGAGGGCATCGCAAAAGGCTGGGCCTCTCCATCAGTATTTATGTTCATCCCCTCACTGCTGGAGAATTCTCCAGGGCATCCTTCTAAGCAAACAGTTTAGAAATCAGAGGTGTTACTTACGTAGGCAGCTGCCGCACAGTGGGCTTTCACGTAGCCAGCTTTATGGCGCAGCTTCTCAAGGAGTCCTTTGTAGAACTATAAACCTATTGCTCTGCCTACAACCTGTGTTTTGTCACTCCTTCTGCCTCCTTGTCACAAACTGGCATTGCTGTGTGTATCTTCTCTTCTACTTGGGAGGTTTGCTGCCACTGTGTGGCTGGCTAGCTGGTCTGGTCACCTCCAGGGCTACCCTTATCCTAAGCCATGTGCTGTACACTGCAAATTTCACCTTCCTAGCTCCACTCAGAGTGCCATTTTCTGTTCATCCCACTGCCATGGCTCTTCATTACCTACCAAAAAAATCTGGCTTAGGAATGGTGACATAGCTAAGTAGACTAAGCTCTTGCTTTGGCAAGTACAGGGACCAGGGTTTGATCGCTGGTTCCACATGTCACACTGGCCCCACCCCCAGGGCACTCTGAGCCAGAGATAGAGTCTGGGCATCATGGTGCATGCCTGTAATCCCAGCACTGAGAAGGCTAAAAACAGGAGGATCACTATGAGTCCAAGCTGCATAGTGAGACCCTGTAGCAAATATATAATTTTTTAAAAAAATCTGGCTGTTAGAGTGGCATTTGCAGCCCAACTTTTCTGACTCCCCTGTTTGTTCCATGGCTATCATCCATTCCTGAACCCCGAATTGCTCCTGTATCTTACACCACACTTCTGCACAGAATACATTACATTACTACCTCCAGATCTCTGCTCCAGTCTTCCAGAGCATGTCCTTCATGGAGTGCTTGATTTTCTAACTTATGATCACAATAATTTCTCTAGTTTATAAGATTCTTGAAAACAGTGAATATGTCCTCATTTAATCCTCTATTGAATACAACAACTACTTATACAAAACAAATTCTAAGGAAGCAAACACTAAATTAATCTTCCTCCTCATGGTCCTAGGAAATACATGCAATATCTATCACTATTATCTCCATTTAGTAGATCTGTAAACTAAGGCTGGGAGATGATGAGTAACATGCTTCTCATCACACAAAAAAATAAGAATCAAGGCAGATATGCAAATCAGCTGGATGGACAGCCCAAAAATTCTTTGAAATGAAGTGGAATTATTTCCTAGCATATTAAATTATGATCAGTCATTAGTTTTAGAGTCAACATAATTTGTGATGTGAAGCAGTGATTCTTAACTGGGGGTACATTCACAACTCCGGGGGTTGTTTTTAAGTTCAACCTCAGTTCTGAAACTGAATCTCAAGTACAGAAGTTACTATGTGCATTCTAAAAATTAAAGAGGGACTAGGGAGATAGCTCAGTGGCACAAGAATCTGGCAAGTGCAAGGTACCAAGTTCAATCCCATGTACACAAAAAAAAAAATGAGATAAGTATATTAGTTTAGAATAGAATCTCATGTAGAGAGGTTAATACATGCATTCTAAAAATAGAAGAAATTAAAAGGAGATACATTTTTTTAAATTCCAGAATACTGGTGTGTCCCTCTGCTTTGGAATCACTGATATAAGAAGGCTTCCAGAAATCCCTAACATTCCAAATTACCTCTCTGAGTATGTAAAATTCTATAAGAATCCCATAATTAGTGAGCCACTAAGTTATTGCTTTCTCTTTAAAAGCAAACTAACATTAAGTCAGATTGTTCATTCAATAAGTATCCAGAAAATAAGACAATGAGAATGACTATATCTGTCTCATGGCCCTTAATTCTCACTGCATATTATTTGGTATCTTCCCTGTTAGATTATTTCTTTCCAAACAGTCTCAGAATTTATCTTCTATCCTCACCTTAGTCACTGGTCCAGCTCCTGTATACAGTCATTCTTGGATTAAATACACCTATCCATGACCACCGGATTCATGCTGTTAAGGCACCTTTGAGAGTACCAGGCTGAAAGTCTGATAGGCATAGCCAGGTTTTATTCCAGGTCACCAGGGTAGTGTTTCCCTTAATCTCAAAGCCTCTTTCCTCCTCTGTAAAAATGGACCCAAAGCACCACTTCCTGGTGCACAGTGGATGTGCGAGAGACCTCCTGTCTCACTTGTCTCTCTAATGGCGTATTTGAGCAGCTGGCAGAGAAGTGGAGGCAGGGGTGTCTTCAGAGTGCTTGAAGTCAGCCTGCAGAGAGCCCCTGACCACAGTATCCAGCCTGTTTCTGTGTGCATTCCACAGGGGCATGACTGAGTGGCCTGGGGAGCCCTGGGAACATGTGTAGGTGACTATAAAACATGCCATAACCTTGGAATCCTGACATCAAAAGGAAGAGCTTTGGTGCCTGATAAAAACTTGCGCTGCTCTCAGCAAACCACTCCAAATGCTGTTTTCTCCACCCTGCTGGGAAGCTTGTCACTGCTAATGTGATTCTTATGATTCTTGCCGCTCTGTAGCCTCTTGATCTTTGCTGAGATCTCTCTGCCCCTGAGTGTGTTAGAAACAAAATGTTCTGACTGGTATCCAGAACTTAAAATAACAGACACTAGGTTCCTGTTGCCACGTCTCCTCCAAACACCCCACTCTCAGCATGCCATGGGGAGCAGCCAGTGATCCATGGGGCAGACCCAGGAGGAGGAAGGGCCACTCTTAGGCATACAGCAGGCATTCCTCCTATCAATTTAATTTTCCTCCTCGGTTCATTTTTTTCCAGAAATATCGACTTCTCAAATGATTGGCAGTGTCTTACGGAGAGATCCTTTCCATTTCTAGAGGCAAGAACCACCTTTGTCAATCAAGGCTAACTAAAAGTGCTTTGAGATTGGCCCTTCTAGTAGTTGGACAGTGGTGGTGTACTCAATATTTTAAGAAGGAAGTAGTACATATTTCCCTCTGTCCATTGTCAAGCCTGGGAGATAATAAAATAAGTCACTCGCAGTCATCTGGGTACATTCATGCTTCCTCTGCGAGAAAGTGAGAGTGGCAGGCTATTAGCCCACCAGCTTGGCAAATTCTCTTTCCTCCTGATCTTACAGAGGGAAATGCCCTTCTTTTTTTTTTTTTTTGCAGAGCAAAAAAAAAATTCTTCAATAGGGAAGAAATTGTCTTTCTTTAAGACAGGTCATTCTGGTAGTTTCCACTGTCCATAATTCCTTCTGGTCCTCTGGGAGACAGAGTTGTCCCAAACATATTTTTGGAAGCACCACAGACCATTGTTTTTATTAGGGGACTGCAAAGCTTTGTAGTAAGATGCTTTGTGTTTTATTTGTTTTCCTTCCTCGGCCCCAGCTGTTTTTGTTTTAACAGCATTGGAGGGAAGGTTAAAGTTTCCATGGCCTCTGTTAACCTAGCCTATCTCTCAAGCTGGTAGGGCTAGAAATCAGAACGGAAGGAAGAGCAATGTGTAGGTTGTCTGCAGAAATAGTCACCCTGATTTTACTGTCCCCCCCCCCATTTAAAAAGGAAGGTTGGCAGTTGTTTATCTAAATTCCAGTGTGCACTTGGGAGCAGGTAGGTGTCAGGGGAGTGGGTCTTTCCCACAAAATGTACTCTCTGAGAACCCCAAGCAAGAGGTTGTCCTATTTGCCCTACCTATTTTTATGTCCCATGAGCAGTTGAGGAGCAAGGCTCAGCCAAGATAAGGCCCCGAACAAGAACATGCATGGCCCCAAGGGTGGACAAAAATGGTGGCTGAGACTTCTGAGTCTGTTTGTCGGCATCTTATGATGACCAAAATCCATGCCCTCCCCATCCCCAGGGACTGTGATTCAGCTGCATGGGTAGCGCATGGGATTTTGCAAATGTCTCCAGATGATTCCCAGGTGACATCAAAGCTGCTGCAAAACTACAGCCTTACTGAAAGAGATAATTAACTTTTTGAATACTCGCTGGGTGCCAGATAGAGCGCTGAGTGTTTTCCCTGCATTAGCCACTTTATTTATTTCTCCCAGCCCTCCTGTGAGATAAGCGTGTCCCTATTTCACAGATAACACTGAGGGCTTAAGCCTTTAAGTATCAGGCAGAATCTGATTCCTAGTCCATTTAACCCCAAAGTTTGTGCTTTTTGCACTCAGCAATCTTCTCAGAGAGCCCAGACTTTGGCAAAATAAATATTTAGATAAACTCCCCAGAAACCTACCTAAGAAAGCCTTTCGTTTGCCCACTTATCTGATCAAGCATCTTCTCTGTCTTCTACATCACTTGTGGAAGAAGGACCAGAAACTATTTTATATTTATATACTTGAATATTTCTAAGGAGATTTGGTCGCAGCCTCCAATCGCCAGTGTCCCAGGTGCCGCCCTGGCAAGGGCAATGCCTATGCCAAACACCCCTGTCCTTACAAAGCACTCTTGAAGCAAGGATCTCAAAGCACAATGTAATTAATAAAATCACCCACATCCTGTCTAGATGAGTAGCGTTTTATATGTACAAATTCTCTCTGCCCCCAGGCCCTCTGAAAGAACATGAATGTTTCCAATTTTGAAGAATGAGCAATAGTGTAATTGAAAGGAGCTGTATTTTGGGCAGCTCCAAAGACCTCAAAGGCATTTATAGTGACCTATATGGGAAAACATGGTGACCACAAAGTGTGTCATAATGGCTTGTCAACCATACTGTGCTAATAAGTGCTTCAAAGATAGAAAAGACAGGATAAAAATAAAACATTCAGTTCTTACAAGTCTGATACCTCTTAGACTGATATTATAATCTGCTTAGCCAAGTCTCTAAAGGCTCTAGAAGCCGTGGAGAGGTGACATTAGCTGATGATCCAGTTACTTGGGCTAATCAAGGCACACACGGGACCGATGGGGCCAATTAAGTAGCAAGGCAGCCCAGTGATAGATGAGACATTATGGGCAAGTGCAAAGATAATGCCATTGGGAAAAGCAATTTAAGTCATCTGTGCACTTCCAGGCCAGGAAATCCTTCTGGTCTTGAGGGGGAACATTTAGGAATCATCAGGCCCAGCCTGATGAAGTCATCTGTTGATTGTGTAACTAGCGATCAACAAATGCACCAAGCACGTGGGACAGGCCATATGGAATGCATTTTGGTGGCTGGGATGTGTGTCTGTGCCTTCATTCCAATCACCTGTATAACACATCTTATCATAGACTTCTTTTTCTTCTGTCCACTTGTCCTCCTGTGTTCTTATCCCTAAACATTGTCTTTCAGTGTATGGGTAAATTTTTTGAAATGAAGGCAAATATTTTCTTGCCCAGTTTCTAGTTTTGCACTTCCAATATGCCACTCTTTGTACACAGAATGGTTTCCAAGGGAGGCATCAGTGTGTCTCAGACCACTTTCCTAAAGGCTAGGTCTACATAACAGGATTTATACAGATGGTCCTGCACCTCTTCAAGTCCCTCATGTTTATGTTACAAAGCTGGAGCTGGAAGGTGGTGTATATTGTTATTTTCTGAAAAAGTAGAGAAGGAAAAGAAAAGGACCTAAGCATTATAAAGTAAACTGCCCTGGAAACTACCTGCTTCTTGAAAATCAACTTTCCCTCTCCAGAATATATAGCTGTCAATGAGCACCATGTTGCTAAATCTAATGGACTTCCCCCCATCTCCTGTATCTTCCCCTTTGTTTCTCCTTTTTCCTCCCTCCAGTGATTAAATACCAGATTCTACAGTCCCTCTAGACTCACTCTCTGAACTTTCTAAAACACACTTCTACTTTTTCAGCCTCACCTTGCTTCACACTCAACCACATTCGCTCCGTTCTGAGCCACCCCATTCTGCGGACCATAGCACCATTACACTGTGTTCTCTACCTAACATGCTCCTCTCTGACTTTTCTCTGCCTAATACTTCCTCATCCATCTAACTTTAGTTGACTCACCATTTACTGACTGTCTCACATTTGTTCCAATTTCTCTAATGTGAGCTCTCATGGCACCACATAAAATGCTCTTGTGCTCCTCACAACTGCAGTTTTATAGATATTTGTGTGATTATTTAATTAGTGTGTACCTCAGCTACTAAAATTTAATTCCCTGCCCCTCCCACCCATTGCCTCTCCATCTCTTTTTTTTTTTTTTTTTGTATTTTAGGGAATGGTCTACCAGATGTTCAGGGTCTCACTACTACATCAGACTCATAGTAATCCACCTGTTTACAGCCTCCCAAGAGCTGGGATTACAGGCACATGCCACCACACCCAGTCTCAATTGCTGTCTCAATGTGTCCTGGGGGCAGGGCCAACATGACAGGCCCAGGGATCGAACCCCCAGCCCCTGCGCCTGCCTGTGGGTGCTTTATTCCACCTTATTATTTGACCAGCCCTTCTCTCTATCTCTTGATGCCCTTCCCACTGAAGACATTTTTCTCCCTACTTCCTATATCTCTTATTTTGCTATTTATTTAAATTTTTTAATTTTCATATAAGAGGTAAAACATTTAAGCTTGGGTGGCTTCTCTATTTCACTTAACATGATGGTCTCAAGATGTATCTGGTTTCCTACAGGTGATTCAAGTTTATCTTTCCTTATAAGAGAGAAGTACTGTACTGTGTGTACATACCACGTTTTCTTTTTCCATCCATCTATTGATGGGCATATAGGTCACTTCCCAAATTGTGAATTGTGCAGCTATAAACATAGGTATGCATGTAACACTGTAATGTGATGTCCTTAATTCTTTTGGAAAGATGCCTACGAGGAGAATAGGTATGTCAAATATAATGTCTAGGTTTAGTTTTTGAGGAATTGCCATACTGATTTCCATGGTGGTTGTGCTACTTTACATTCCCACCAACAATGTACAGGCTTCCTTTCCCCCATAACTTTTCCAGCATTTGTTGTTACTATTTGGTTTCTTGGTGATGCCATTCTTTCTGGGATAAGATGGAGTCTCAGTGTGGGTTTAATTTGCATTTCTCTAATGGCCAGCAATGCTGAAATTTCTTCATGTATTTGCTAGCCATCTTTGCTTCTTCTGTTAATGTTTATTCATACATTTACCCATTTTTTATTGAATCTTCTACTTCAGAGAATCTAATTTTTAGTACTATATATAACCTATATATTAGTCCTCTTAGAAATAGTTAGTAAATGTTCTTCTCTGTATAGGTTGTCCTTCCACTGTATTGGTGGTTAGGTTGTTTGCTGTGAAGAATTTTTTAATTTGATATGATCCCATTTGTTGATTCTCGATACTATTTCTTATGCATCTGGGATTCTAGTCTGAAAAAAAAAAAGACTCTAATAATCCCAGTGGCAGTGTCCCATCACTGAACAACACTCCAATCAACAGGTTGGAGTATTCCATTTGACCAGGCTGAGGCTTCATGCTATTCCTGTAGCAAAGAGGAAAGGTAAGGCCAGTCTTACCCAAATACCTTTGTTCTCTGGAGGGTGGAAACTGAGGAGAAGAATTCCACTGCTTAACCATTTGCCAAGACAAAACATGAGATCTTTTCTAAAAAGGAAGTAGATGGCCACAGTTGACATGTTTACTAAAATTTTTGCCTTTTTTCTATCTGAAGAGTTAGAAATGACTGTGACTCATGTCCAAGCTACTTCTAGAGCAGGGTCTCTACCTAACATGAAATGAATGCCTGACCAGTCACAAGGAAGACAAGCTATAGACAACCAGTTCTACTGTAGTAGCACATTCCCAATAAATAACATCCCTACATCAAACAAAAAAGTTGGGTTGACTTCTAGACACTTCAATCTTCCACCTTAGTCATTCCCATTGAGAAAACATCCCTTAATTCTGGCTGTTTTATTCAACTGCCCACTTTGACATTAGCCTGGAACAGGCAGGTATCAAAGAATTTTTTTCTGCTCTTAAATTCCTTTTGATGTGTCCTGTGTGTGACCCCTGCATTAGGAGTCACATCTGGGACAAAGGATAGACTTTTGGGCCAAAAGACCAGACACTTTCCTAAGGACACATGTTACTCTTCCTTTCTGTTTTGGGTCAACTCTGTATTTTTATGGCTGAGAAAAAGCAAAGATCCCATTTTCCACCCCCTCTCTACCATAAAGCAGTCCTCTTCTCAGCTGGGGGATAATCTTTGCCCAGGGATATGCTGCCTCTTCAAATTCAGTTTGGACAAAGTGTCTTTCAATCAGAGATATGGATGAGGGTCAATTTAAGGAGTCAGTTCATGTTGGCTAAAAAGCATGCATCCACAACTGATATGATGTGTGTGTGTGTGTGTGTGTATGCACTTCTTATCACACACTCTTCTCCCACATTGATGTGTTTAAAGCACTTACCACAGACTATCCATAGTATGTACCGCCCCTGCCTCCAAGTGCTCCAATAACCCAGCCTACTTTAGTTGTTCGTAGTACCTGATAGCACTCCTGCCCTACCCCATCTTCCAGGCACAAGAGACCTGTTCCCCAGGAGACACAGCCTGGCCCAACTGCAATCCTTTCCAAGCTACTATTTATGAATCTAGTAGAAAGACTCAGACATGCTTGCCATGTGAACCTGACCTCTGTTTTGCTCACCTCAAGGGAACTGGAGTCCATGCCTCTCTCATTTCAGGGTTGCAGAGAATACAGCAGCTTGCAAAGAACACAAAATACTTCAGACACAAGCTAAAGAAAATGGGATTCATTATCTATGGCAACGATGACTCTCCTGTTGTTCCCATGCTCCTTTACCATCCTTGTAAAGTAGCGTAAGTATTCAGAGATTCTCAGAACCATGCTAAACCCCAAGCGACCCATAGGGATGCTTTTGATGCATTGGGCTTTCCTGCACAGCCATCAGGTCACGTACGTGAAAGGCACGCTTAGCTTCAGAACTCACCAGTACAGCCCCTCCGTAGCCCCTGCCAGTCATCAGCAGAACTTTGGCCACATGTCTTTAAGAAAATAAACCAGGTTCTAAGGTCCACTTCTTTCCCTAACACCATTTCTAAGATCAGGAAATGTGGTGAAATAATTTATGTCAACTGTAAATTAAAGACTCTTGAACCTCTCTCTGGCTGAGCATCCTTCTCAGAAAAAAACTTTTGAAAACTATTTCTCCCAAAATTGCCATCAAACCAAGCAGAATTAGAACTTTCTCCCTTTGACTATGGAGAAGTTGAGGCTGAGGGCAATGAAACAACTTTCCTACGTCGTGCAAATCAAGCAGCAGTATAAAATCAAAAAGACAACCTCACCCCTACGCTAGGCTCACTCAAACCTAGGCTCACTCTGAAACTTTCTCTTAACACTAGAGGTCCTAACTCCCCTCCAATATAACCCCATTCTCCTTGACACTATAGCAGTTTGAACTGGCTGGTAATGTTTGCAATATAGGAAACAAGTTTTTAAAAAAGAGGTTTGGGGACCTAGAGGCTGAAATTTCATGGAGAATGAGACTGAGTTATAAATTATTGAAAAACTGAGTCTTGGAAATATCCTCCTGTGACTTTCTGCCACAGCAACATAAGAAGCTGTAAAACACATACATGGGTTCTTAGCATGCTAACACCACTACCATATGGCCCTTAAATTCTCCTCATGGAGAATCTTATGACATAGAATGCTATGGAGATGGCACATACAATATCACTGTATACCAAAGGGAGAGGAGGTGATTTCCAGGAAGCACATAATACACATCGCTCTCCCTTCTGATTTTGGAAGGCACAGAAGAACACCCGTATTTATTCAAAGTGGCTGGGGAGGTGATATGTTTGGGAAGGAAGATTGAAAATTTAGCTCATATCTACCTAGTATTTTAACATGAGCTCAAACAAAGCACCCAAAATAAATTTATTCAGGTGTTGACAGCCTACCAAGTGTGCACAGTAGTGGAGCAGAGAAAAATGGGGATAGGTCTGACTTTGATGATGAAAGCCAGAATTAGAAACTCAAGTGTTGGAAAAATGAGACATCTCAATGAAAAAGGTGCATGATTAGTAAAATCAAATGCATTTCTTAATTTTTTTTTTTTTTTGGTTTGGTATTTTAGGGAAGGATCTACAGGATGTTCAGGGTCTCACTACTAGATTGGACTTGTAGTGATCCACCTGTTAACAGCCTCCCAAGAGCTGGGATTACAGATGCGTGCCACCACACCCAGTCTCAATTGCTGTCTCAGCAATCCTGGGGGTGGGGCCTACACAGAAGACCCAGGGATCGAATCCCCAGCCCCTGAGTCTGCTTGCAGGCTCTTCAATCTGCTGAGCTATATAGCCAGTCCTATTTTTATTTTTAATTGATACATAAGACAATGAAAATTATACATATTAATGGGTTACCATATAATATTTCAGTATCTGTATGTTGTATAATATTTAAATCAGATGAAATATCTGGGGATATAGCTCAGAGGCACAGTGCCTGCCTAGCAAATGTGAGGTCCTGAGTTCCATTTCCAATATAAAAAAATAAATAAATCAGGTGAAACATATCTATCTCCACAAATAGCTATGATTTCCTTAAGACATTCTTTTGAATATTTCTTTTGAAAGACTTTTATCTTCCTTCCAGCCTCTTAAGACATACATAAGAATTACAAACAGATATCACACTATGCCATAGCACACCTCAATTCCAGATGCATTTCTAGTCAAACATTCACTAATACAACATGGGTACTGTGAAAGTCATGCTCTATAGTGTAATGAGAAATTTGGAATCAAAGAATCTTGACTCAGCCTCTTCCTAGCTGAGGAATCTTGAACAAGAGACCCAACCTTTGGAAACTCCAGATTGCCATGTATACAATGAGCTATAATAGTGCCTGCTTCCTAAGATCGCTGCAAAAACAAGGTCTCTATAGCATGTGACATCTTGCCTCTTATGTAAGTGCTACTATTAATACTACTGTTGTTAGTAATATCAATAGTGTGTACAAGGCATTTGCTACGTGAGTGTCATTAGTAGTAGCACTATTACTCTACTATGGCAATTATTGTTATGAGCTTCGACTGAGTACAAGTTTGAGTCACCATAGTCATCCAGATAATTATTGAAATCTTTGGTTACTTTAATAAAGGTAAAGCTGGGCCGGAGAGATAGCTCAGCGGGCTAAAGTGTCTGCTCAGGTGAGCTTAGGCAAGTGTAGGGACTGCAGTTTAATCCCTGGCACCACATGCCAAACCAGCCCCACCTCAATGTTGGGCTGCCATAGAGTCTTGGGTAGTAAGCTAAGCCTGTAATCCCAGCACTGGGGAGGCTGAAAACAGGAGGATCAGTATGAGTCAGAGCCGTGTAGTGAGACCCTGTAACAACCAAATACACTTAAAAAAACAAAAATAACGATAAATAAAAGCAGAGTTCTCAGAAAAGTAGTATGTAAACAGTGTGCTACATTCTGAACCAATTATATAATATATGTTGAACTGTCTTGTTCTGTCCAACTTAAGATTGTTTTTCAAGAGATGCTATCTTAGTTATTTTTTTTGTTGACAAAATATTCAAAACACAAAATTAAAGATGAAAAAGTTTATTTCAGCTCACAGTTTGTAGAGGTTTCAGTTCATAACCAGCTGGCCCCAAGGTTGGGTGGCACATACCAGAGGTACATCCCAGGGGAAAAACAGTTCAAGGCAGGCAGAAGGCAGCAAATCAAGAAGCAACAGCAGCAGCCCTCTATCTGCCCCTTACATTCCATCCAGTCCCTGGGCCCTCACCCCCCAGGGTGGGCCTTTGCATTATCCACACCCAGAACTATGCCAAACCTATTAGTACACTAATTTAGTAATCATACCCCTAATCCCAGCATCACATATCTAGTCCACTGAGATCATACACCCTAGATCCAGCCACCTACAACAACATGAGGCTTTAGAAGGACTTCTAGACACGTGCTATAACAGATACCATCATTGATGAAGTCTGATTGCATGTTATATAAGGCTGTCTAACCCCAGTGTCAATCTACTATGCTTGTGATGTTTATCTCTATTTTATAAATGAGCACACTGGGCTGGGGAGATAGCTCAGAAGTCTAAGTGCCTACCTGGCAAGTGCAAGGACCCTAGTTTGATCCCCAGTATGGCATGTTATGCCAGCCCCAGAACCCCAGGGGCACTGTGCCAGCCAACAAAACTGGAAATGGTGGCATGTGCCTATAATCCCAATGCTGGGGAGGCTGAGACAGGGAGATCACTATGAATCTGAACTGTATAGTAAGACCCTGTATCAAATTAATTAATTAATTTTTAAAATTAAAAAAATAAATGAGGACACAAGCTAAAAGAGGTCAAATTATTTTCTAAGGCTCACATATGTTATAGGAGCAGTGTTCAGAATTCAAAGCCATTTCTCTTTATCTGCTATACCTGAGCTCTTTTGAACATTACAGCGTAGCCTGTCATGCTTCAGCCCATGGGGAAGGGGTATGCACATCTCATTAAAACTACACATTTAATTCAACCTTCTTGTATGTCATCTTTGGTGGTTCAAAAACATCAGATACTGTGACAGAAGAATTTCTAACTGAATTGCCAAAGGAAACAACAGGCTAATTAGAAAAGGTAATAGCATCTATCATCACAAAAGTTACTGGCAAGAGCTGGCCCCACTCTCTAGTTTTGTTCCCTTAAGCCAAAACAAAAGCTCTTCTTATGCTCACACATGTAAGAATTTTTGATATAACTTAAAAGTCATGCTTCTCTACATTCTTACATGTGTAGACTAAAAAGCCCAGTAGCCTTTTCAGCACAGTCTTGTTACAACACTACAACTGGAGACTAATGGAAGGTGACTGTAGCCATAAAATGTGCACTTAAATAAACAAGAATGACCAAGAATGGGGCACATGTTCACAGTCCCATCCCATGGAAAGCTGAGGCAGTAGTGAGTTCAAGATCAGTCTGAATTACATTACAAGACCCTATATCAACACCCCTCCCCAAAAAAAATCAAGACTATTATATTTAGTGCATGATACAGGGTTTATATTTTCCTTCAGTGGTCCTTATCATATATGTGGAAGACATAATGATGCTACATGCAGCTCTAGGATAGAACTGCTTTGTTTAATGTCTTCCAGCCTATGCCAGCTCTCATTTGCTTCAGGGAGTACAACCTAAAGTGTTCAGTGCAATCATATACATTGGCATAAGGCTGCTAGCGGCAGTAGTATAAGTTTCAAGTTCAAAAGTGGTCCAGAGAGGCCCAGATTAACCTAATGAATCAACAGTTATATATTTTGTTCTACATTCTTTGGCAAATTTCACTTCCTTTGGTACAAAGGGACAGGGACATGCAGACAGTGAAAACCGTCTGCTGGAAACCCTGAACACTGGCCTAAGATCATGGGTCAGGTGGTTTGTACTTCAGCAATAAAAGCACTTGACTTGTTTCTCAGACAATCATGAGCTCTCATCCTGTGCAGTGTCGTGGGCAGCCTTCCATAGGGTGATCAAGAAGAAGAAAGAACTGTGTCTGTTTTCAAGTTTTCTCAGCTAGAAAGCTTTGTCGCCTGTAGCCTTCCCAGTCAAAATCAAAGGGCAAATCTTGCCTTGTCCTAGTCAGGGGGCCAGATAGTCTGTGTGTTCAGTAGGTCTTGCTGCCTCCGCAGCTTTTCCTGATAACCTCCATCCTGTATGAGGCCATCTGAGGCAGTCCACTGGACAGCAGGGTGGATGAATGAACAGGCAGTCTCGCTCAGCATGTCTGGTTCAGGAATTCTTCCTGAGTTACAACTGGGAGGCTTCTCTGGCACTGTCAGCTTCCAGCCTAAAATAATACACCAGCAAACTCTTAATGCTAAGAACAGATCTAAGGCATTTACTTCGCTTGTGGGTACAGCCACTCTGTAATTAAGGTTTCCTACAGAGAGCAACAGAGCCCAAAGGGGGAAAAGACTCACTTGGGGGTACGTGCCTTTTTTATCTGACCTTGGCTTGCAGCACAAGCAATTTACAGACTTGGAGCTGAATATTCTATAATGGTTTCTGAAATTAGCTTTGCAAAAGAAGAACTCTAGAAGGATAAAGGGAAGGGTCATAGCTTTCAAAGGTTTTGCTCTGAATCAAAGAGCTTTCTAGTCATGTGACTTACATCCTATCAGCTGTATCAGCCCCTTGAGATTCTCTGCAGATGCACATTCTTGCCCCGTCTCCCTACTGCATGATTCCCCTTGAACCCAGTCAGTGGGCTTTTACCCTTGTGTGTACCTTTGTGTGCTCCTTCGCACATTAAAAAAAAGGAAGGGATCCTTGCTATTTCTTAGATTTGATGTAAATTTAAGCTTTGCTCCTAAACTGAAAACCTTGGCTTCCAGTTGGATCTTATGGACCTTCAGATCCTATTCTTCAAGTTATAGTGACTAAGTATGACTTCTTGAAATGTCCGTGGTACATTATTGGTATGAAGTTTTAAAAGCATACAAATTTGCAATTAATATATAAATGCTGTGTTATGAAACTATATTCTATTAGCTGTGTTTTTTAATTCCTATGAACCCTGCATTGATGAAAGACTTTCTATCATTGAAGACCTGATAAAACATAGTCACACCAACATTTTCTGCTCAATGTCAAAACTGTGGTTCACACTGCATCTAGTGATTATTTCAGGCCCATAATACAACACATTCAGTTATGGGGGCCATTTCTTTGTTGATTCTGTCGACAGAGTTTAGTAACTTTAATCATCTCCTGCTTATCAGTAAAAAAAGAAAAAAATCAATTATCCATATTCTTTTGCATGTGCAGGGGAACAGGATAATTCCGTTTTATGTTGGTGAATTTTTTTCCTCTTCCTCAGGGCTTTTGCAAGGCACATGTTAGAGAAAAAAATTGGAGTGGTGGTCGTTGGATTTCCAGCCACTACACTTGCAGAAGCTCGGGCTCGGTTCTGTTTGTCAGCAACGCATACTCAGCAGATGCTAGACACAGTGAGTATCCCACAGCCCAAATAACCTCTTGTTTTGGTGCCTTGGATTCTGGGCAAGAGCTTGCCTAGAACCAGCTTGGGGTTCCCTGGGTTTCTCAGGTGGTTGAGGATAACAACATTAATGACAAGTAAAACTCACTGCTAAGACTGAGGTTGTGTCAACAGTATTCACAATGTGATTCACCCAGCGGACAGAGGAAAAAATCAGTTTAGCAAAAGCTTTAGTCTGGTCAGTACTTTGGTCTCATGGGATCGACTGAGTAGTCAAATGTGATGTTTACTTGTTCTGAAATGAAAAGCTGGTCATTTTCATGTTATTTTAGCATCACCAGGGATTGAACTCAGGTCCTTGCGCTTGCCAGGCAAGTGCTTATTCTACTGAGCTATCTCCCCGGCTCCCAAGTGTCCTGATATTTTTAATTGCCATGAAATCTTTCATAATAAAATATGACCCAACAAAGCAATCTGTGAGAAATCAACCAGATCTGTAACATATCAGCCTAAGTGGTAGTTATTGTAGTTTAGGGAACTGAGGGTTCCTTAGGCCAAAGGAAGAAACAAGTGAGAGTGAGCAGGAAATGGGCAGACTCCTGTGGAGACACGGGATACAGGAATCACAGGTGGGAGCTTCATCAGCTTAGGTGAAGCTAGAGCCATCTGGAACAACATGGGCTATGTCTACTGTTACTCACAGCAAAGAGGAGAGAGCTTTAAGGAGAAATAAAATGTTCCCCAAAATTAGAGTAAGGAAGAGATAAGAAGAAACTACTGGGTTGACAATTAGTGAGAGCTCAGTGCTCTTTAGAGTGGGTCATTTTAGGATAATGCAGGGAACCGCCAAGAATTAAAAGAAGAGAGAGAGAAGGAGGGGAGGGAGGGATAGAGAGAGAGGGAGGGAAGGGAGGACACAGAGAGAGAGGGAGGGGAGGGAAGGATAGAGAGAGAGGGAGGGGAGGGAGGGGGAGAGAAAGAGAGAGGGTGGAGGGACCCAGAGAGAGCACCCAACACAAAACTGTTCTCTGCTTCCTTAAAATCTCTAGCCCAAACAAATGCAATAAGAATCCTCTCCCAAGTGCCTGTCACTAAAATGTCTATAGCTCTGTGGTCTGCTCTTCTGTGCTACAATAAGCCAAAGAAGCCTAACTTTGGGTATAGTTGTATTCTGGGTGTTCTTGCATCCGTTTAGGTAAACTATTTAGAAATGGCAAGTGCCTCACCTATAAGCATTATACAACAGAAAAATAAAAGTTAAAGTGACAATGAATAAGTTGGGCTTCGTAATGTGTGATTCTAATCCTAGCACTCTGGGAGGCTGAGGCAGGAGGATGACAAGTTCAAGTCAAGACTTTGTCTCCAAATTTAAACATGCAAAGGACTGGAGGCATAGCTCAGTATGAAGACACAAAGTTCAATTCTTACTACTGAGAAAAATAAATATAAATTCTAATGATTCCTCCCGGGACTTCACATATATCCCCCAAATGCTCAAGTACTCATTTTTGGAGACCACTGAATAGTACATCTCCCATCTTCAGCAAAGATCAATAGAAACTACTCCAAGTAGATAGTATTTAGAACATGACTTCTGCTACTTTTTGTTAGTACACAGATTTGGGAAACACTTTTAAAAGAATATTTTCAGTGCCCATAATCATAGCGTCAAGAAATAAGTTACCCTTGGCACTGTGGTAGATATTTCAGTTGACAGCACTTTGAAAGACTTTCTAATCGAGAAAGTCTGTAAGCCTCATTAACCACTCATATTAATGTTATCCACCCTCACCCTGCCTTCTCCAGAGCATTGGACCCTAATACTGCCCTTATCCTTATTTTGACCAGTTCAGAAAAACAGGCTCAAAGATTAAAAAGAGTTACCCAATACTGTAGGATTAGTATTAATACCATAGGATATACTAGAAGTAAAAATGACATTCTTAAAGCTTTCTGGACCTCGGTTGTTTCATTTGCAAAGTTAAAAATACATTTACCACTTAAAGTAGGAGAACAGAGACAGGTGCAGTCTTGGTCCCTTGTGAGTTACGGCTGTGTTATAACATGGAATGCAAAGATGCTTATTTTAAGATAGGTGGTAAAGCATGGAACAGTTGACGATAATGCTAACTAGCCCCGTGATGCTCCATTTTGTGCTTGGCTAGGCTGATTTGCTTTGTCATGAAGATGTAACCTCAAGTATATTCTGCAACCTTACGTTTCTCCCACAAGGTTATATGTAAGTCACTATATCTTAAAATGAATTCTTAAAGGGCTTAGATAAGCCAGATGTTTTGTCTCTTCTCTTCACATTTCCAAAATAAAACAAACATCCATAACATGGAGTTAGACCATTAAATAAAATGAATGGCCATCTAACATTCCTCTAGACCTTATCAACTACGACCTAATGGCATGGATCTTGCTTCTTTTCTTTAAAATCCAAGCTGCTGGCCAACTAAGCCTGTGGGTCTTTGTGTTTTTCCTGGGCTTGGTAAAGCAGAGCCCCCTAGGGATTTAAATATAACTGATGGAAGGCAATTTCCTTGCAGGTTTTGGAAGCCATTAATGAATTGGGTGATCTCCTGGCTTTGAAATATTCCCGGCAAAGGAATTCATAACGCCTTGTACCCTATGATGAAACCAGCTTTGAACTTGACAAATTAGTTTCCTGGTCCTGAATGAAACATGAAGACTTTGTCAAAAAGACCTCCCTCCTCACCTTGGAAGGAATATAAGTGGAATTCTCCTCCTTTCTAGGGACAGCTTGTTTTCCAGGCCTGCTTAATTGAACTGAGAGAGATTGTTATGTTTTTATGCCTCTAACTTGCAACTTCAGAGACAACTTATGGTTCTAGATTTAGGTTTGTCCCAAGGATCTGCTACAAATGCAACACACACACACACACACACACACACACACACACATTTCTTGAATGTTTTTGATGGCAATGAGCCTGTGTTAGCTGCTACTGTGCAGCCTCACTGATTCAGAGCCTTTCAGGGGTTCTAGCCAAACATGAAGACTTTGATCACTACAAGTAATCACACCGTGTTTACTTATTTGATGGGCAGTCGTGGACGGAGTACTGGAGAGTAACTGAATTCCCTGTCCCACCAAAAGAAGTACCAGCTACAATTCATCCACATCACAGGAAGTTCCAGGCAGGAGGGTAAAAAAATGTTGCTTCTACCATTTGCCACATTTGGACTTTTTCCAAGGACAAGTGTCAAAAGACACAGTTAATGTTTCGAGGGAGAAAGTAGAACTGGCCAGTAGTGAGTAGAGAGGGAAACTTCCCTTTTTCCTCTTGCTGTGCTCCAACAGTTTTACAGCTGAGCCTTTGAGATTTGGAAAATCCAAGCTCTTGTTTCATAAAGAAGGAGGCAGAGAGAAAGCACAGGCCAATTTCAGGCTTAGACTAAAACTGTAAAATTATAACTTGAACATTGTCGGTGCTATGCAGGGGGAGTGCTTAATACGCATGGCTTTCGTGACTTTAAGGAATGAGTTGCCTTTCGCCTACTGAATTTTGAGTAAACGATGAAGCTCAGTTTCCTTTAGAACTGACTCCCAAGGGTACAACTTGAAGAATGTACTGATTCAAGAAGGACATTTATAAACAATTCTCTCTGTTTCTTTCAAGGCTGCAGGGTCTATTCAGGTGCATTAAACAATACTGTCATCTTGGCATATATTTTCAGATTTGTGCAAAACAGGCTTGCATACTTTTGGGAAGCTTACTTTAATTCATCTGCTTTCTCTGTCTCTGTTTCTCTTTCATACACACACACACACACACCTCTGAAAAATTAGTCCTTTGCTAATTGGATCTAGTTGGTATGGAAAAAGCCAGTGGAAACCCTTATCTTTAACAAGCTCCCAGATGGTGCCCAGATTTGGAAACTCTAAAGAGCAATGGTGACCTTTTAGCCAAGCTTCTGTAACAGTTCGAATGAGTTACAGAACATTCCACTCCATCAAATGACACTGTAAACAAATCACTTCAAGAGAGGTTGGGCTTTGTGTGACACAGATGGGCCCGGGCTTTCATGCTGTGCACTGAGATAGAAGCTCCACCCTCACGCCAGTGTCGCAGAAGCAACATGCCCTGGCGCTCAACATTCCAAGGAAAGAGGTGACCAGCTCAGAAAGCTTTTCATAAATCACAACGCTTTGTGGGTACAGTCAGTTTAAAAGTGAATCCGTGTGATAAAGTTCCTTAGGAGTGATTAAAAACTAAAGGAATACAGTTAGCACAGAAGGAAAAGAAATGGGTTCTGAGGATACCAACTCTCATCAATCGAGAAGCCTTACTGGGGCCAGAAAAGCAAATGCTGTATAAATACGCAGAGAAAAGAAATTATGTAGGTCTTTTCTCCTTAATATGAAATTGTTACTGGTTAACTGTTGAAAATGCATTAGTATCTGTTCTGTGGGGGAAGCAGAAAGTAAAGGAGGCAGCAAGATATACGAGCCTTTCTTAAGATATAGCAAGCATGGGGCTGGGGAGATAGCTCAGTAGAATAAGTGCTTGGCTGGCAAGCACAAGGTCCTGATTTTGGTCCCTGGTACCAACAAAAAGAGAGAGAGAGAGAGAGAGAGAGAGAGAGCGAGCAACAAACACCTCCCATTTTTTCTGGGTTTGACTGTGATACACACACACGCACACACACACATACACTTCCTTCCAATTTTAAGTCACTAGATGGGCAAGTGTCTTCCCATGCAGGAATGGTCTACCTTTCTACTTTAATTCAGGAACTTAAATTGAACTAAATTCATCATGGGGAACAAATCACTTACCCATCTGCCACGTGGATCAGGAAAAGGTTAGTCCTTCTCCATCAAGATCCAAGATCCTTGGGGAAATATTGTCTATTCTTGCATACCAGAGAAAAGACCTATTTCTGTGAGTTTGCATTGGAGATACTGGATGTGTAAGAATAGCTGTAATCCAAGTGGAATGCTTCCCAGGTACATGAAGAGAGATCCTGCACCACAACAGTATATGCCACATAGAATGAGCTTGGTTATAGGGTAATTGCAAAGAATGAAAGTTTTTATTTTTACAAATAGAAGTTCTATAGTGCTGGACAATGATTTCAACACAGTACCGATACAATCCTAGTACCACAGCTTAGTCTTTGCCAAAGAGAATTTTTCTACCAGAAGTATCCTATCACACTATGTATTCCCAACCCCTCTATTCACAGACACACACATGTGTGTGTGCGCGCGCACACACACACACACACACACACACACACACAATTCTTTACAGAGGAAATGTGTGAAGATTAGAAATAAGAATCTGATTGAATGTGAGATAGATGGAAGGTGTTCTAGAAAGCAACCTTCAGGGGAAAAAAGGTAAAGGTTCTGATTGGCATTGACTAGGAATCTTGTTAACATGCCAGAACTCTGGGCCCCACCTCACACTTCCATTCAATCAAACCATGGTGGTGCTGAGCAAACTACAACTTAACAAGCATTCTCAGGTGATTCTAATGCATGGCAGAATTTGAGAATCATTACTGGAGCTCTTGGGAGACCCACTGGCTCTTGATTTTCTGCTGACATTTTAGGGTGCTAATACTGGTAAAGTGAAGTGAATTTATGCCCTGGCCATCCTTCTCTCTTCTATGAGATATTTCCTTCCCATTTCACTCAATTCCTGTTCCCACAACAATGGACTGAACCAATGTTAAAGAATAATCTGCTATACATGTGATCAAAATTCCTTCTCCAGTTCTCTTCTACATCATTCCTTATGAGATGTCTCTTTTGCTTTGTATCACTCTGCATCTTTCAATATGATGTCTTTTTTCTCCTCCTACTCTTAGAAAAAATACTTCAACCTCTGATTATTTATTTATTCCAGCTGTAGCTCCTCCATAGGGTGAAATTCTTAACAGTTCTTCAGACATAGTGTTGCTTTGTTTTTTTCTTCAGAAACAGCAGATATATAGAAATGCCTTACTCTGGTTTTAAAAAATCTAAGTTCAGTTGATGAAACCTACATTCAGATATATACTGTGATTTATAGCAATAATAATTTAAACAAAAACAATGGTAATATCATATCATGAATTTTTTGAATTTTTTCTTTGTTTGGAACAGTTAAAGCAGTGTATTTGACATCTATTCTCTCAGAACGTTCTCATCTGTGTAGCATTTAATAAACTAATATATTGTATTGTAATTGTACTTCAAAGTTTCCAAGCAATTACTGTGGAACAAATCTTACAGCATTGTTATGAACAATGTGTGGTGTTTCAGTATGTGTGAGTGATACTCAAATGCTTCACTGGAACATTTAAGATGTGAATTTTACTTGATTCTCTCTGTATAAAAAACAACAGTCTGGGGTTTTGTGTTCATTTAGGTTAGATTACCCTGAAAAGAAAAAAGAAGACTGAGGTGATGATTTGCATTTAGGAATTTCACTTGAGAAAACAAGTAGGATTGTCTGAGGCTGGCTTATACTTTCATGAAAAACAATTATGTGCATCTCTTTTCACCCCACTCAGCGGTATCACACTGATGCCTTGCAAGTGACCAGAATGGGAATATTTACAACATAAAATTGACAAACTCTACAAAGCAGAGATCTAGAGATGTGGCTGTTAAAAAGATGTACCAGCATACCATTGAAGCTATACACAATGGTACAATACCTAGGGCTTGCCAGTTACCTGGGAAACTGTACAACCACGTAGGTCATTTAGACTATCTCATGTTGGGGAAAGGAGCCCAGAACATCAACAATCAGCCATTGGATACAAGCTCTGAGGTAGAGGTGCAGGCCGGGGGATCTCTCAAGCAAGACAGCTCTGGTCAGCTGAAAACAATTCCTATGTTACAATTCCTAGTAAGTAACAGCTATGACCAGTTACTCACTAATTTATTTCTAATACATCCACTTAAAAATTTGTAATGTGAATGTTTAAATACACAGTAAAACAGAGAGGATACTTTAATGAATTATCATGCACTTACCACCCAATTTCAAAGATTATCAATTCATGGCCAGACTCCATTGATTACCTCATCCACATAACTCCCTCTCCCACAAGACAACTTTAAAGTGAACCCCAGAAATAATCTTATTTTATGAGTCAATATTTCACCATGATCTAAGATGTAGGAATGTCTTAATTTGTTCCTCCTCTCAACCTCATCAAAATATGTCTTCAGAAAGGCATCAAAATGAATCAAAGGTAAACCTTTACTTTCTTTATGTTGCAACCTGTCTGTGGAGTCCCTGGATGAAAACTAGGATTTATTTCTAAAGTATGTGGTGTGTTGAAAGGTAAGAATGCAATCATTTTAAGACACAAACCATGTGCCAGACACTGCACTAAAAACCCCAACATACACTATCTTCTTGGTACTGTTGTCAAGACTAATAATGGATTTCTTGGAAGGCAAGAGTATTCAAATTGTAAAGGGATTAGCAGAGTATAAAGAGGACTTCTAATACTCTGATGGTACATTGTTCTTTCCTGGAATGCTTATCCTCTTCCTTATCAAATCAAAACCTTTCTTAAAAGGTTATTTCAGCTAAACTTTATATACCAGCAGGAGTAATTCAATCAAGAACAAGAGAACCAGTCAAACCAGTTTCCATGTTTGGAAAAGGTTGCTGCCTATACCAGTTAGGGTTTAAAGTAAGACTTGTTATTCTAATTCTTCTTGCATCCCTTCGTCCAAAGGAGAGGCTGAATGTGACATTTGCATGTCAACTGCTCTGAGAACTTATCACAGACACGAATCAATAAAATATCCAACAACAGAAGGTTAGAATAGAAGCAAAAGGCAAAAAGGGGGATTTTTTTTTTCCTGCAGCATGAAACAGTGCTCCCTTTTATTCAGGCCAGATGCTAATTTTTATATCAAAAATATTGATTGAAGGGACTAGTGATTTTGGCTCTTACTCAAGTTTATTCAGGATCTTTCTTAATTAGGTTTGGGTCGGCTGTAGTGCCCATGGCCAAGGGTAGGTCTGGCTCTAATCACCACATCATGCTCTCTACTTCATCCTGGGCCAAGGACTAAGGCAAGGAAATTGCTGCTTCTTTGTTTCTCCAGCCCGTAAGTTTGTTTTTTTCCAGATTTGAAGCATGCATGGAGCAAATGTGTAAGGAAGACCAAAAGAAATGTAATGGCTTCACTATGATGAGATCAAGCTAGCCTACAACTTGACTGCGATCCCCAGCATGAATAAAGCTCTGTGTGTGAAAAATGAATGGGGAGCAATGTGAGGTCACGGAAAAAGATCTTGGCATCTTTTAAATGAAAACTTTTCAGCAGGCTAATGCAGTCAATCAGTCTATGAGATTTTTTTTTAAAGGGTAAAATAATCTCTTTTGCAACAATACATTATTTCCCCATAGCGTGTCTATTTTGTAAATAATTGCAGTTGTCATGCAATTATTTTTATAGTGTCCACACCAATTTCATATTATTTATAGAAGTTTTTTAAAAACTTCACAAAAAAACTTCAATAAGTCATAGTCACAAATTGGACACCTAAAACAAAATGGATTTTCCATCATATATGAAATACTACATTGTTAAAAATATATATGATTCAGTTTTCCTAAAACATTTCCAACAAATAGCTATGAAGAGTTTTTAACTCTTACATTTTTCTCAATTAAAATTTCAAAGTATGATTTGTAAGAAATTTTATTAACAGGATAACCCTAAATGGAACCAATTAAAAGAGGTTCTTTGGGTTTTTTAATATATTTTTTTCCTTTTTGCCAATTTTTTATTAATGTACATAAGTTATACAGATGAATGAATGGTTTTTTGACAGATTTATAGATGCACATAACTTGACCCCCCATTTCATACTTTTTTGGGGTTCAATGTATACAATGTATTTTGATTATATTCCTGCCCCCCGTTATCTACCCTGGCACCTCACTTCTTTCCTTTTCCTCCCTTCCTCTTGTCTAATCACAATTTTCCTCTCATCTTTTTTATGTAACATTTGCCTTTCTAAGTTTGACTTACTTTGCTCCATATGACAATTTCCAGATCAATTCATTTTTCAACAAATGAAAAACTGACCTTTTCGTGGCTGAATAATGCCCTGTTGTGCACATATTATACATTGCCTGTTCATCTTTCTCCCTATTACATATAGGTCAAAATTTTGCAAACAGACATAATATTTGAATTTGAGTTTCAATCACTTGAAATGAGATACCTCATATTTACTACTACCTGAAGGTAGGAGACAGTTTGGCTTAACATGGATGCCTAATTTATTTCTGTGTCCTTAAACCTCTACAAAGGGCAAGCGAGTTGAAATCTCCTTGCCTTTTATGAAAGGGACAAGTACAATGGATGATATTATTAAGTTTATCTGGATAGTTAGGTGTAGCACCCTGCAAACAAAGTCCTCGAGTGCTAACAGTGACATTAGGGAGGGTCTGCATATTTTCTATATTTTATATTAGTTGTATTTTTTTGTTTTACTTTTTAAAGTTTGTAATACTAGGAGAATATATCTTATGATGTCTTTTAATATATCATATGATGTCATGTAAGTCAAAGATATAGTATAAATCTTAGAACAAAAATTAAGATTAAGCAATATTCAGAAAATTAAATACTAATTAATTCAAAATTAAATGTTTCAAAACAATTGAATTAAGAAAAAGTTTTCATGATAGCAAAGAAGTACTAAGAGTAAAACATAAGATGATTACTGGAATGGCAAATAAATGACCAGCACTTCTAACAGTTTGAGGATACGATATCACACAAAATTCTAGTGTGTTGTGGACATGCATAATGATCATGACAGTTACTGGTGGCCAGGCATCACTTGTGGGACAGCTATTTCTTTGAAATCCACTCTGTAGACTCAGATGGAATCATGACCCATAGGGTGGAAGAGAAGTCCATTTGTAGAGTGTGCTGATGGAAATATTTTGCTGCTGAACATAAAAGAATAACTGAAAGACTACTATTATATACCTCTTATTCTCCTGTGTTTGTTTGCCCTATTTGGTGGGTTCTTTCCATTCTCATTCATGGGGCTGTGATCAATTTGCTCCCTCTCTAGAACATCATTTAGAAGTCTGTGTAGGCTTGGCTTTGTCATCATGAAATTCTTTAGTTGTTCTTTGTCATGGAAGTATTTCACTTCTCCATTATACTTGAAAGAGAGTTTTGTAGGGTATATCAGTCTGGGTTAGAATTTGTTTTCTTGCAAGACTTGAAGTATCAATTAAAAGTTAAAGATTTCCTACATAGATAATCCTGTAACATCTATTGTATAATTAGTGTTACAGTAGATTATATGGAAAAGTTAAAATGTTTCATTGAAGTGGGATTATACCTAACAAAATGAAAACTCCATTGAAAATTACATTGATTTTTATTACACATTTATTATTTATAAAACCAAGCAGAAAAAGATGACAGTTATTCCCATCACTTATTGTCTGAGTTACTCTTCTCTTGTTGCTGGGACAAATACTTGACACTCAAAATGAAGGAGAGATAGGTTTATTAGCTCAGTAACTGGAGTTTTCAGTCCATACTCAGCTGGCTACAAGGCAGAGCAGCACATGGCAAAGGGTAGCAGTTCATGATGAGGGAAGGCAGCAAAACAGCAAGAAAAGGACAGGAAAAATATATTTTTTATTAATTTTATTGAGAAACAAATAGTAATGAGACAGTTTCAAAACAGGATAGTAGGACAGTTACAATAATTAATATATTGCATATTGTTGTCTTTGTAGTAGTTATTCATAGTACAAAATGCAGACATGATATTCTGTCCAAACACTATTAGTACAAATCTTACTTCTCATTGAATTGAGAAAGTAGCTGTGTATCTATCCTAACTATTTTGTATATACAGATACAAGATGGTCCTTCATTTATATCCCCCTTTTTCATTTAGTTTTGTCAGAGATGGGTATTCCATTGCCATTTAAATATTGTAGCTGTGTGAATTCAGCAAAATAATTCAATATAATCTAGTAGTCATAGCGGGTTATCTGTAGGACTGTGCAGACCTCAAAAGTCATCTCTGAAATTGTTGGGCTCCAGACCTTGTTCCCTGCTCTAGCTGTGCTTTCTCACCCTCTTTGTCTTGTTTTGGTTTTTTCCCATAATTTTATTGAGAAACAAATAGCAATGGGACAGTTTCAAATCAAGTTAGTAGGACAGTTTCAATCATTAACACATTGCATACTGTCTTCCTAGTGGTTATTTGTTGTACAAGATGCAGACATGATATCCTATTTATAAACACTATTAGAACAAATCCCTCTATTCATTGAATTAAGAGAATGTAGCTATATATCTATCCTAACCATTTCGAATACACAGATACAAAATGGTCATTCATCTGTATCCCCTTTTTTTGTTTAGTTCCGTCATTTAAATATTATGTGTGTGAAATCAGCAAAATATT
>NW_004524636.1:12268308-12273287 GCF_000260255.1 Octodon degus
AGCAGAAAATCCTACTCAGCAGGCGGGGTGGGGGAGGCACTGCGGAGTGGTGGGGGGTGGTCCAAGGGGTTGCGAGAGGGTCCGGCCCACTCAGCGCCTGGGCTGGGACTGGTCCCACTGGCGCAGGGTAGCAGGAAGCTCTCCGCACACTCACTGGACCTGGGCTAGGACTGGGTCCAGCAAATAGATTTTAACTGTAATATACTTTTAGTTAAATTCAATGAGGGCAAATCATAATTTAAAATGTATCTATTGACATTGAAAATTGACACTGACATTTTAACAAATGTAATTAAATATTTAAATACTTAAAAGATGGGCTTGCATAAATGCACAGAAAAAGATCTGAAACATACCCCATTTACTCTGAAAAAAAAGTGGGATTGTCTGTGTGTGTCTGTGTGTGTATGTGTGTGTTGTGCAATCTTTAATAATTAAAAAATAAAATTAATTTAATTTTGAGGAAAAATACCAGCATACTAGAACATTACCCTCAGCAATTCTTTGTTGGTTCATGTCTTCCTTGGAGTATCCACTGCCAGGGTGCCAAGCTCTGAAGAGAGTGATTTGGGCTGCTTACGGGTGGCCTTGTATTCAGAGAAAAATAGCAGTAACATCCCTTGACAGGCCTCCTGGTCACACAGAGTGAACTGCAGATCTCAGGTACAAAGGGTCATCACATGTTGTCAACATCTTTCTATGCACATGATTACTGAACTAGAGCCCATCCAGTTTTGTAGGATGAATTTGTTGACTGCCCAAAACCACCCTCGACAAAGCTCCCCATGCGAGGGTGTGTGCTCTATAGGGACACCTTTGGTTATTCTGCATTCAGGGTGAGGAATCTGACCTCCTTGAGGACATCACTCATCCATCTGGTCTGGGCACCCCACTGCATTGTTAATCCTGGCTCCCCAAGTTGACAGTCACTCATGAGATACTAGTGAAATCTAAGATGAAACACTGATTTCAAGGGTAGATTCTGCTGTTAGTTTGGGGCTTTGGAAATCATAATATTGTGTAGCAATAGCAACTATAAATCAGTAGCCATAAATGTTATCATAAACATTATGCTATCAGCACAACAATTCCAGTGGATTAGAATTCCCATACATCACAGCCTATTGACACTTGTATTGGATTAAATGTTTGTAATCCACTAAGCTCTACTGTAGGTACCAAATAGCCATGGTGGCAGCACCACGAGGGAGGTAGAGGCTTCTTTACCTTCCATTGTGTTTACCAGCTCTCTCCAGTCCTGGTATTTTCTCAATCTTCTGCCAAGTATAACCCAGCCCCTCCTTTTTCTTCTAACTAGAGCAGTACCACCTCTAAATTTTCCAGTGTAGAAATTCTAAAGCAGCCGCTAAACATCTACAAATTAATTTAATTCTTATAGCAATATTTAAGTTGGTCTTGTTCCTCCAATATTAAGGATGAAGAAATAGAGCAAGAGTGACAAGGAATGGTGTAATACAATGACACAAATTGCAACACCATCAGGTTCTGTGGATCTGGCCCCTGCTGTCCTAAATTGCTCCCTACCCAAACATTTACTGAGTAATTAATATGCCAAGCTGAGAACTACATATTGGGAAAGAAAGATAAAAACCACTTTTCTTCCCACCTGCAAAATGCTCAGGTTCTTCTAAATGAGCCCGAAGATCTAAAACTGTAACAAATTCTGTTGAAAATGGACTGAGTTCCAAATAACATTTAATAGAAAATCATGATGTCCTCGGGCTAATTTTATTTCCTCCATTCTAGCGTCTGATTAGGATGCACACTGTGCCTGTATCCTCTGGAAGTTACATAGAAGGAGGCATAAAAGAAAAACATGAATAGAAATCAATTAAAATGGTAAGTACATCTGCTATATCAATAATCATTTTATATTTAAATGGCCTAAAGATACAGTTCAAAGACAGAGATCATCAGGGCCAGTGAGATAGCTCAGCTGTCTAAAGCGCCTGCTTAGGCAAGCACGCAGGGACTGCGTTTGATCCCCAGCTCCACATGCCACACCAGCCCCACCCCCAGAATGGGCTTTAGCAGGCCACAAAAAAAAAGAAAAAAAAAAAAAGACAGAGATCATTAAAGTGGATTTAAAAAAATCTAAAAGGTGGCAAGTGCAAGTGCCCAGATATGGTCTCAAGATGGTCTGAATCTATAATAGAACCTTTCCATTTTACCAGAGCAACTGGGCATTTCTTTTAATCAAAAAAGAGAACTCTGTCACCAATTTTTTTATTTTATTTTCTTTACTTTTTGATATTAAAATATCTCGAGTCAAGTTACAACTATAAAAACTTTTTTTTTAAACGTATTTAGTCCAAGGTCTATAGGGTCTCACTAGGTAGTTCAGATTACCAATCCAATCAGGCAAGTTCAGCCTCCCAAGAGCTGGGTTTACAGGTGCATGTCAGCAGGCCCAATGTCAATCGCCTTCACGGTGCTCCCTGGGGGCGGGGCTGGCACAGGGCTTTGCTCTGCCTAAGCAGAAGCTTTAGTCTGCTAAGCTATCTGGCTGGCCCACAAACATTTTTTAAAAAATACAAAGTCTGAAATAACACTCAATAATGTTGTGGGCCAGCCAAATAGCTCAACAGATTAAAGTGTCTGCAAGCAGGCACAGGGGCCAGGGGTTGGATTCCTGGGCCTACTATGCCAACCCCGCCCTCAGGGCATGCTGAGATGGCAATTGAGACTGGGTGCAGTAGTGCATGCCTATAATCCCAGTTTTGGGGGAGGCAGTAAACAGGCGGATCACTACAAGTCTGATCTAGTAGTGAAACCCTAAACACTCTGTAGACCCTTCCCTAAAATACCAAAAAAAAAAAGAAGAGTTATGAAGATAACTGTCTGGAATGCATTAAGCTACAAGTTCAAAAATAATAAATACTGCTTCAACAAATAGAGATTTCAATATTTTACCTAAGAGGAAGGTCAGAGGCAGGCCATTTCTGGTATAGATTCAGGTGATCTTTGATGACCCCAGCAGCCAAACTAGCTCTGTCTTTTTATTCTGCTTCCATCGGCATGGGTCCTCCTGTCTATTGCCTTCTTACCCAGGGAGGGCATTATAGTTTTAGATTTTCCATCATGGTGCCAGGCATCAAAAAGGAAGAAAAGCGGTTGCAAATAGTATGTTCCTCCTTTTACCAGGAAAGCAAATACTTTCCCTGAAATTCCCTCAGAAGATATCTATTTCTATCTTACTGACCAAAACTATATCATGTATTTGCAAAAATAGGCTTGGGAAGATGAACATTTTGTTTTTTAAAAAATTATTTATTTATTTGGTACAGGGTCTTGCTAGACAGCTCAGACTCCAAGTGATCCTCCTGTCTCAGCCTCCCCAGTGCTGGGATTACAGGTATGTGCCACCTCACCTGGTTTCAGTGGCTGGCACAGCGCCAGGCCGGCAGTGTATGCAATACCAGGTATCAAACCTGGGTACTTGTGCTTGCCAGGCAGATGCTTAGACCTCCAAGCTATCTCCCCAGCCCTATTTTGCTTTTTCGATCTACATAATTGAAGTAGGTGGAGGGATTTTGTCAATCTCCTTATAACAGCTACCCTGGTACAGTTTATCCAAATGGAAACAAAAAAATTCAGTGGCTTACCTATCATTAGTTTTGCTTTTTCTTCTTATAATTTCCCCTCAAAATAGTTTTCACTACAAATTCTGTATCAGCCGGACTTCACTTCATTACACTTCACCTAACACTTCCACCCTTCCATCCCTAACACAGAGTTAGGTCTCTGAATTCTATACTGGATTATATTTATGTTTTCAGTGAGGTATATAAAGTAAAGCCATATTAATATGCTGAGCTGTGAAAGGTTCAAGTCACCAACTTCTGTGGATAAGCCATTACTATTGTGGACTGCTGGACTGTGTTGGATTGTTTTGCTGAATTCACGCACCTATAGTATTTAGATGCCAATGGCATACTCATCTCTGACAGGGCTAAACAAAAAAAGGGGATACAAAGGAAGGACCACTTTGTGTCTATATATCCAGAATAGTTAAGATACATGTGCAGCTACTTTCGCTTAATTCAAGGAGAAGAAAGATTTGTACTAATAGTGTTTGGACAGGATATCCTGTCTGCATCTTGTACTATGGATAACCACCAAGAAGATAACAATGTACAATGTAATAATTATTGAAAGTGTCCTATTAATCAGTTTGGAAACTCTCTCATTGATATTTGTTTCACAATAAAATAAAATAAAATAAAATAAAATAAAATAAAATAAAAATAGAGAATGGCCATGTGCCTGCCTAAGGCAGGCAGCATGAAAGAAACAAAATGGGCAAGTCGTTTCTAAGCAGATGTATTCATTGTTGCCCACACTCTCTTTCTAAACAACTCAAGTGTGAGGACAGCTTAGTGGTTAAAGTTCTTGCCTGGCACATGTGAGGCACTGGGTTTGATCCACTTCATCACAAAAACAATAGCAAGAAAGCTATGGCTTTCTGTGTAAGAACTTGAAGGAACCAGAAACCCTCTTAGATCCTCATACCATTTCAAGAAAAGTAGAGAAATATGTTAGTAATTTTTTTTTGTACATTGGACTTCTTGGTGAGAATGAAACTGCTTTATCTCATAGCCAGCCATCAAAGAAACAGAACACAGCAAAACACACAAAAAACATTTTAGACATTTCTAGTTACCAAGATTTACTTTATCTCCATGTGACACTTATTCTCTAGTTTGTAACCACCTACCTTGTATGCAAAATATATGTATATATAAAATATGTAACATAATATGCACATATATATTCATTCAGATTACCAATCATTGTAGAAAATAATTTTAATCCTTAATTCATAAAATGTGTATTTTCCTTGGTCACAGTACTGGTGATGAAAATAGCTTTGTTTCTGTCTTTGTTAAATTTATTTTATTTTTTTTAATTTATTTTTTATTTTTATTTGTGTGTGTGTGTGTGTGTGGCCAGCTCAG
>NW_004524636.1:12273387-12278841 GCF_000260255.1 Octodon degus
ATAATCTCCTTGATCAGAAAATTTGGGACACAACTGAGTTACACAATGTTATAGTATGGGTTCCCCTATGTCCTGAGTCTTCACTGACCTTGAAAGGCTAGAGCCAAAATGTTGGCTTTCCTTGCGGCCCTCCTTTTTCTCTAATTTTTAGTCTGCAAACATAGGTTGTTAACCCTCCAGAAGAAAAGCTTATTGTTATTACCATACAACCTAGGCTGTTGAGCTTAACCTCACTATCTGTCTGAATATCAAACATCTTAGGCATAACATGGAACTGTTATTTTTCATCAAGTATTGATATGTTAAAACTTAAGTCCCTACAGAATATGATTTAAAAAATTAAAATATATTTAAAAGATAGGAATAAATTATTATATATGTTTACATATAAGTTTAGAAATCTAACCATATACAGCATTGTAGCAGGACAGTCCCACAACACTTCTTTTCCTGTCTCCTGCCTTCATTCACCACCCGCTTCCTTTTTAAACAAACATCTACCTGAGAGACAGCACAGCAGCAACCGGTGTGTCATGACAAGCAGCACATATTCAGAAGACCAGAATGACAGGCACTCCAAGCATGAACCTACTATTACAAATTGCCATCTTCAGTGCAGTTGCTTAGTTCACAGATGTCAGTATATATACTTAGTCAGGGTGAGAATCTTTCCAATTAGCTACTAGATTCGAAAATCTTCTGAAGATTCTCAGGCAGAAAAAAATATAGATTACAAGATATTTGACGAAACTAAAAACGCCAAAATAGCCAAGGTTTAAAAAAAGAAAGTTTCACAAGGAAAAACATGTAATTCATGGAAAATAGAATTTTCAAAATGTCCTAATGATGAATCATGCCCTATACCAAACTGGTTGTATTTTGTGAAAGTACCACATCCACTACATAAGGACAGACTGATACAAAAAGGCACCAAGAATTCACAAAAACTATAAATTAAAACATTTGGTGAAAAATATGATAGCGGAAAGCAAATAAATATATTTTTCAATCCCAGATATAAAGCAAAGGACAAAAATAATGAGAGAAAATTTTAAAAATATAGAAGGTCCATTTAGAAAGACCATTTAATAAAAAATTGACAAAGAATGAGAAATTTTTAAGACAAAAGAAAAATCAATGAAATAATAAATGAATCATTTCCTTGGGGCTGAAACAAAACAAAAGAAGAAGGTGGGCTGGGAAGGGTTAAAATGATGACTAAGAAAAGGTTTTATCTAAATGCATCCTAAGGAAATTTCATCACACCAAGGATGAAGAGAAGAACCTAAAAATTTCCAGCCCAGCAAAAAGCAGTCTTACTCAAAAAAGTAAAAGTAACTAATTTTAAGTATAGAGTATTATAAATAATATGTTTTCCAGAAAGTCATACTGATATAGGGTAAATGAAACTCCCTACCTGAAGGATAGCTGGGATGAGTTTGTTCTCTAAAACCAAAAAATGAATTTTAGAACAAATGGAAGTTAAGAGCAGAGTATTTATTTGGGAAAGAAAGCTTCTATGCCAGAGTGAAGAAGGAGAGCCCCGAGTGGGTGATCCCCAGGAAGCTATCTCTTCCAGGGAATTTTATAGAGTAAAACCATGTGGTGAGGTGGGTCTAAGGTGGAGAACATGGGAACTCACTTAGGTGGACATGAGGTGAGACAAAACTATCGTCGATCAATTAAATTACAAGCATCATCGCTCAGGTAAAATTGATTAAATCCAGAACGGAATGGGGAAGCGAGTCACATAGCAAGCCTGCATGAATATAGAATAGGAGTTTATCCAGTAGTCAGCAGCAGTCAGATTAGTGACACTTCGTGGCTTCCAACAAGGTGATGATCAATCCCGGATGCTTATCTTTAGAGAGGTAAGCATTTGTTTGACTTTGATCTCTAGGTGTGGCTCACAGCAGGCACATCCATCCCTCCCATCCATACAAGTAAGGTATCTTGTCTTCTGTGCTGCCTCCTTGAGGGCCTAGCCTTGTCTGACTGCCTATGAGACTTCTGTCTAATTTAGCTGCCTACAACAATACCAATGTTTTCACCCATTAATGTCAGATAAAATGTTTCATTTCCTCAGTCTACACCTTTGGTAGACGTAATCATTTTTATAATCTTCAGCGATTTTACAGAGAAAAACAGGTTCTCCTGGATGGCAGATGGCCATTTAGTAGTGACGCAATTTTTCTTGTGTATGTTGGCTGCTTGTTCCTGCGTTTTGTACATTTCAATTGCTGGTGTTTTTTCTATTTCAATGCCTGGAAATCCAAGGGGAAAACAGTGCTCAACCTAAAAGTCCATATGTACAAAAATCTATCTAAGCAAGGAAAGCAGAATAAGAATTTTTTACAGAAATACATAGGAATTTTATATTCTCAGTACCCTTTTTAAAAATTATTTCTTGACAAATACTGTAATGAATGTTTCCAAGAAAGCAGAAGTATAAACAGTAGAATTTATCTAGTAATATGATGACAGTCTCAAAATGTTCACTTATAATTAAAACAGATTAAACAGTTGTGACAAAAGATGATGGATTACTTTTTTGTTTCAAATGGAACTCTAAATTAGTGTCCCTGATTGGCAAGCATGGTGTCCTATGTAGTGTTTCAGGGATCCATTTCTGAGCTGTGTTCCCACTGCTCTGTATCACTGAGGGTCCAGGATTCAGCCTGTGGAAAAGGAAAGTGAGCAGAGAAGGCTACCTTCTCCTCCTGCAGTGACAATGGACTTAACTCTGATGTTTGGGACATGTTTGATAGGCTGGTCAGCCTGGACCTCATGACCTAAGGGAGTATCCAGAGATGTACAGGAATAATCCCTGTAGATAATGCTCTGATTTCTTAGCTCCTACAGATCTCGCAACACTTCCCCAATACCTGCTTCATTTAGTTGCCTTAGCAGATGAATTCTTACACAATCCATCAAGGACACCAGAAGCACAATACACACCAGGCTGGTCAGCAGGCTAGAGCAGGTGCTTCTCATCCCATTTCTCCCTCTCACTGCCTATGGGTCCATGCACTAGCTGCTCAGAAATTACATGCTTGTTTCTGTTCACAGTACACAAGAAGCTGTCAGGTATGAGTACTGTTGGATAAGGTATCCTTAAAAAGGCTGGGCTGGGAAAGAAGATGGGGGTGGTGCCCCTCTGCTGCGCCAGCCTCGAGAAGCTTGGGCATGCTAAGTGTGGCCCATATGCTCCTCAGGATATGAAGAGAGAAGTGATGGGCTTCTCACCTCTGAGATATTCGCTCTGCCTCTCAAATTTTCACACCTCACTTCAGGACACTCCTGGCTTTCATTAGTGATGAGGAAGTCCAGCCACCTGGGGATTAGTATAGATTTGCTCAGGATTGGCTCTTTCAAATTTTCACTTCCACAGGGCAATAGCCTGGAGTCAATGCTTCAGCAAAATGCTCAAAAAGAGAAAATATGGCCCACTTTATAGCTTGTTTACCCATCTGCACCTTCCCTTGTACACGTTCCGGGAATCCCTCCTTGCCTGGGTTATGACCTTTCAACATTTTGCAGCTTGTTCAAAGCTACTCTTCAGTGACAGGTTAAGGACTAGAAGAGGGAGCCACTAAAAATAACAGCATGCACAGCAATTCCTCCTGCCTCCATCCTCATGAAGTGCCGTCGTCCCTGTTCACCTCCTGCCTTCAACATGAATCTGCGTGAGTGACATGAAAACAGGTTATATATGGCAGGTCCTCACCTTGTAGAAGTAAGAATGCAGGAGCATGCTTGTAGAGAATTCTTGTTCATCATGATCCCATGGGGCACGTTCAGGTCTTTTGGATTTATACTTCCTCAGTTTATGATGAAACAGATGTCCTATTAAAGGGAAAACACTTGAGAGGGAAGCAAGTTAAACACACATTTAGTTGACAAAACAACTAATATATTTTTTAAAAGATGATTGCTTGTCATTATCACACTTTTGCATTACACCCATAAGACACTCCAAAAAGGAGTGTGTGCTATTTATCTGATTTTAACATATGAGCACTTTAAAAGTGTACCTGTGTCTTAAATTTGCAATTCCTCCAAAAATTTACCATAAATAAAGAACTTCAGTTTCTAGCATTATTATTATTAGTTTTAATGTATTTGGTACAGGGTCTCACTACACAGCTCGTACTCATAGTGATCCTCCTGTTTTCAGCCTCCCCAGTGCTGGGATAATAGATGTGCCCACCATGCCCACTCTCTTTGGCTGGCTCAGCACGCCCGAGGGTGGGGCCAGCACAGTATGTGGTGCCAGGGTTTGAACTCTGTTCCCTCCACTTGCCTAAACAGTTGCTTACTCTGCTGAGCTATCTCGCCAGCCCTCTAGCAACATTATGATTTAAATAACCAGAAGCTCTTTTCTTACAGAAAATAAATACTAGATAAATGGAAGTCTTTTAAATATGGGTCTGAGCTGCACAAACGTTAGGATGAGAAATGATGATGAAGCTAAAATCTTACATTGCAGGAGTTGAGCTGAAACTCTGGAGGCTCCCAGGCACTTTCTGGCCTAACTAAGGGTTTCAGTGTCCACATTAGGAACAAAGAGGATAAATGCTAGTGAGAGTTTAAACTAAGAAAGGCTGACAGTCAAGTTTTCCTGTCCAGGTTCTAAATAAAGGAAAAAAGTGATGTACTCTGACAATTCATGGCCTGGCCTCATGGGTTTGTCATAAATGCACAACCAGAATTTTTATGTCAATAACTCAGCATATCGTATATTCTTTGCCCATAGTACCTGTTGTGTGCTTAGGAGAATAATCAAAAAGTATCTCAAAATGGGTCTCATTTTTGTCTTGGGATCCCCAGTGAGGTCCCACAGAAAAAGAGCTCACTGTTCAAAATTTCAAAACTTATAGAGAAAGAATACACTACAAGCAAGAACAGAAGAAACATAGCAAGACAAGGACAACAGATATTAAAGAAACATCCTGTTTAGTTAATTAAAGGTATAAGGAATGAGTAGAAAATATATGAACAGATGGGAATAGGCTTGCAAAACAAACCTATAGTTCAAGGCCAGCCTAAACTATATAGCAAGATCCTATCTCAAACAAGGAAGAAATGTTAAAATATAATTGAAAACAAAATCTCAATGGATGGGTGAAAAACACGTTTAATAAAAATGAGAAAAATAATTAATGAACTACAAGAAAGAAAATCATTCAGAAGAAAGCCCAGAGACATAACAGATAGAAAATATGAAAGAGAGTTTAAGAATGAATAAAGATATCACAAAGGTTTAGCAACAAGGATCAGAGTATTAGTTGTGGAAATAACATAATGTCAGCAAATAGATTTTTTTTTGTTTTGTTTTTTCAAAGTTTTATTGATAAACAGATAGCAATGAGACAGTTTCAAAACCAATAGGAAGTACAGTTTCAACAAATAATACACTGCATATATTCTTCTTAGTGGTTAATTGCTGTACAC
>NW_004524636.1:12288131-12306269 GCF_000260255.1 Octodon degus
TGTGCTTTGCAAAGCTTGTTCTAAGTAGGTGCTCCAGACCACTGAGCCATCTCCTTTTTATAAGGATTTTTTTTTTTGTTCCTCGCATGCCTTCAGGGCACGTTTGGCCAGCGGGAGAGTTGTGAGGTTCGAACTCCAGCCACCTGAGGCTGACAGCTTTGTGGAAGCAGCCACTTAAAGGACTGAGCTAGGCCCAGGCCCACTATTTTATTTTTTAATAAAATAATCCTAAAATTAAAAAATTATGTTTTCACAGACTACAATGCACATTTCAAGTGAAACAAAAATGTACTTTAGGCGAATGTGTCACACAAATGAAATATAAATTTTATATAAATATAAAATTCAGGGGCTGGGGAGATAGCTCAGTGGAATAAGTGCTTGCCTGGCAAGCGCAAGGTCCTGAGTTCAATCCCTAACACCACCAAAAAAAAAGTAGAAAGGAGATAAATATCAAATTCCTTTAAGTTTTACATACAAGCTATGGAAGTTATTTCACTCCAGGACCACTTACTGCATTTGGTGTACAGCAACCGTGGTGAACCTCTGGCTCCCATGCTACCGTGTGCTGTTCCTTATCGCTGAGCACTCTAAGAAGTTGGCCATCCCTGGTGTTGAGCATCCAGCCATCAGACAGAACGTTCTCGGTTGCAAGAGGCTGATACTCCAACCCCGGATGGATTATTTTGAACAATAAAAGGAGCTTTCAGCTTCCAAAAACTGAAATTGATCTACTGAGTCAATAATGTCACCAAGGATCATGTTTTGCACATATTTTTTTCTTTTGCCACTTGTCTTTTATGCCATCCATGGTATCCGCTTCATCATAAGTCTAGATTATCTCATGGTCACATGATGGCTGTCACGACTCCAGAGCTCAGTATTTTCTATATAGGCACATAACATTTTCAAAAAGCAATGAAGTAATGTCTTGCTCGTACCCCAGCCTTTTAGTGGCAGTCCTTGCTGCCCTTCACTTTGCTCTGACAGGATCCGTAATGGTAGTATGCCAAAAGCAGCTGCCGTGCCATTAAGAACGCAGTGATCTAATGGGTGATAACCAGCCGCAGCCTACCTGAAGATGGGACTGGGATCCATCCCACGCGAAGAGCAGCGGAAGCACAGTGGGCTGGGATGCTGGGAAGGCACCCGATTTCCCCCAGAGCCAGAATTCTGCATTGCTTCCTGCGATCTGTGAGCATACATCAGATCTCTTCTTTAAAACACAGAACTGGAAGCCTGCTCAGCTCACACCTCAAGGACCTCGTGGCGGCTGAACACGACAACCCTGGCGAGGGCACTGCACACACTGGGCGCGCTGCAGCCACGACGCAAGCTTCTGGATGACCTTCTGCTGCACTGCTAAGCAGCTCCAAACAGCAGCCCATCCAGCCTTTCTTGGTCTCCCCCACTCCTCTTTGCATCATCTAAATCCCAGCTGTAGGCTCCTACCTCCCCTTTCCTGAGGGTTTTCACTGCGTACTGGCTGTCTCTGCCTAGTTGGAAGCAGGTCACACGTGCTGCAGAATTTCCACCCTTCTCCCCAGCCAGGAGCTCTCAGCCTGGGACAGAGGGGAATCATGCCTTGCTTCAGGGGTGAGATAATTCTAGGCACGTATTTAGCAGACCCCTGAATGGCTCCGCACGGTGAAAGTGCCAGGTGCCCGTGACCATACCTGGCTTATTCACAGTTTTAAGCTCTCTTTCCTCCTGGTCTCATTCCCAGCTGTGCTTCCCAGAATCACCTCCCACATAAACTCCTCACACCTGTGTCCTGAACAGACTGAGCTTCTGCAGGAATCCAAATGAAGAACACGTTACGGTAGCATCATCCGGGCATGCCAATGCTATTTGGCATGAAAATTGTATGCCAGGCATTTTATTCTAGAATATATCCAGTGATTCTTTTTAAGTTATTTCTGTGTGTTTTCATTTTCAGTGGGTAGAATGCTTTTGTTTCTAATTAGTTCATTATGTTCCTGGGCTAAGTGAGGGTCAAGCGTGGCCTGCCTCCAGAGAAAGATGAAACACAAGCCATGGCAGCCAGATGTATTTCTCCCAAAGTCCTGTCCTGAAGATAGATAATGCTATTAGCAAGTAGAACCTACAATTAGTGCATTTACCAGCAAAATACACACTAGACTGTGATAAATTTGCATGTTGGAAAGCAAAAGAAAAAAAAATAACATTCAAGATGCTTTTAATTAGCCACTGTTAAACAAATAAAAGTTCCGTTTTGCACTGGGCTCATTTCGGTTGTAACCAAGCTGTTAACTAAGCTGTGCTGAGCTGGTCATTTCACTCAGCCTCACCAGAAATGATGGCCTATCCTGCTATGTGGACATTTTTAAGGAATAATTTTTGAGAGAATAGTCCAGTTTCTAGCAGTGCAGCACAGAAGTACTATAGAGGGAGTATCTAGCTATATTTATTTTCTTATTTTATGACTGAGTTCAAATTCAGTCTAATTCTGAACCCTACCTCAGGGCGTTCTCTCTGTCTCTGTCTCTCTCTGTCTCTGTCCCTCTCTCCTGTCTCTCTCGCTCTGTCTGTCTCTCTCTGTCTGTGTCTATCTGTCTCTCTCCTCTCTCTCTCCCTCTCCTCTCTGTCTCTGTCTCTGTCCCTCTCTTCTGTCTCTCTCTCTGTTCTGTGTGTGTGTCTGTCTCTCCTCTCTCTCCCTCTCCCTCTCCTCTCTGTCTCTGTCTCTCTCTGTCTCTGCCCCTCTCTCCTCTCTCTCTTCTCTGTCTCCATCTCTGTCTCTCTCTCTGTCTCTGTCTGTGTGTCTGTCTGTCTCTGTCAGTCTGTCTGTCTCTCTCCTCTCTCTCCTTCTCCTCTCTTTCTCTGTCTCTCTGTCTCTCTCTCCTCTCTCTCCCTCTCTGTATCTCTCTCCTCTCTCTCTCTCCCTCCCTCCTCTCTGTCTCAGTCTCTCTCTCTCTCTCTCTCTCTCTCTCTCTCTCTCTCTCATAGCCTTCTGCAGGGCAGCCTCTTTCTCATTATTTGGATGCCAGAAAGAGCTAATCCTTCTACTGAAGAAAGCTGTGCTATCCAATAAAATAGGCATTTGCCACATGTAGATGTTGAGCCCTTACATAAAATGCAGGCTGTATCTATACAAAATATAGACTAGATTTTAAAGACTGGCTCTCAAAAGAAGAAGTAAAATGTTCTAGTAAGTTTTTATATTGCTTATATTTTGCAATCATTTTGATCTAGTAAGTTAAAAACATATTAAAATTAATTTGAGCTATTCTTTCTACAAGAAAAATTTTAAACAGATATACGGCTCCTGTTTGCAGCTGAGATGCTATTTCATGGCTCCATGTAGACCTAAGATGATCCTCAAACTACACGCCAGAACTTTCTGCCATCAAAGCACTTTATCACTCTCTCTGGAATTACATAGTAAATCACCAGTTGTTTACTTGTATACTCTAAATTCCAGAGTCCTTGCTAGCCACACTAATATCTTGAACATAGTACAGTTGAAAACATACTTTGTGAAATAAATAGATGAAAGAATTAAGGAATGAGAGACAGAGAGCTAGCTCTCCCACCCCACCTGAGAGTTCTCTGGGTTAATGAGCTAGACTTTGTCCCACTGGGTGGAGAAGAGGGGCAGTCACACAAAAGCAACAGCTTGCTCCCTGGCCTTTACTGAATCCTGTTTGGTGGTTTTCTTTATGCCACCACAATCAGAAATGTGCAACTGTTTGTTTCAGCTGGTCAGGATGACCTATCCATGTAGCACACATCTAGCTTAGCAGAGGATTTCCCAGGAAACCAATGATTCAGTAACCAAGGCGATTGACTGGGATCAAACAGACTCTTCAGCTGACCTTCTGCATAGTTGACCATCATTACAACAATAAAGAAAGTAGAAGGACTGTGCTGGGATAGAAGTCACCACTAATTGCTGGCCTCTGAGTCCCACAACTGCCATTAAATGGCTAAAAGTGTTATATAAGTGACATAATTAAACTTCATAGTTGACGACCCCATTAAGATGAATGAGAAAGTTCACACTCCACTCACTACTATTAATTTTAGATTTTCCTGTCTGAAGACTCAAAGACTTTGTCCAGACCAAACCAAAACCTCCTTACGCTTTGCCCTGAGTTAGCTCTGCCCTGAACAGGAAGCCAATGGCCTGGAGCTGGCCACCATACTGCTTTGTAAGTTACGTGGCAAAATTGTACTTTTCACCCTATTATTCCAGAATACACTTTCATGTATTTAAAGAATAGAACAAGTATGTGGTTCTGAACTCATGTCCAGATTGTTGCAGTTCAGATTCTATCCTAGTGCATGATTCACGGAAAGGTTTAAAATGATTTTTTGAAACTTTTCTGTTTGTGAATCCTGATTTTGGCTATTCTCATTACAAAATATTTTTGTTACAATGAAGAAAAAGGTAGTTTTATTTTTATGTACACATTATTAGGCCTTTTGTAAGACAAAACTTATTTCAAAGGAATAAATTTATAGGGCTGGGGATATAGCTCATTGGCATAAGCACCTGCCTGGCAAGTGCAACATCCTGGGTTCAGTCCCTGGTACTGCAATAATAATAATACATTTATAATGGATATAAACATCAAAACCTCTTGGGTTTCCTATCAATTTTTGCCAAAAGCTGGAAATATTTCATCTAATACTTTGATACTACTTTCTATAGATGAGATATATTCAAATGTTTGGGAGTATCTAGTATTTTCTGTGTGGGAAAGAGAACAGCATCATAGCTTGGGCTACTATAACCAAGTACCTTAGGCCAGGTAGCTTGTAACCAACAGACATATTCTTCTGGCCACCTCTGAGAGGTAAGTCTGAGATCAGGATGCCAGTATGACGTGCCTCCAGGGAGGGTCCTCCTCCGGGGTCAGTTCACCAAATTTAGGTTGGCAGGAAAAAAAGAGCAAGGGCATTCTCTGGGTGTTCCTTTTTAAGAGCACTAGATCTCTCTTTGAGGGTTCTACTCTCATGATCTAGCTACCCCAAAGCTAGCGTTAATACACAACAGTGAAGAAAGGTGAGCTGATTCCTGCCCTCACAGAGCTCCTCCTCCTCCTCCTCCTCCTCCTCCTCCTCCTCCTCCTCCTCCGGAGGAAGAAGAAGAAGAAGAAGAAGAAGAAGAAGAAGAAGAAGAAGAAGAAGAAGAAGAAGAAGAAGAAACAAACAGAAGCCTGCTTCTCTTGCCTTTGCCCTTAACTCACAGGCCCTTTGAAGGCAAAGGCCACTTTTCATCCTGCAATACCAAGATTATCAGAACCATCTCTGCAAATAACTAACCCCCTCCAAATGAACTTTATATCTACGTTCTTTGCCTTTAGGACTCTGATTATGATTTTCAGTGAACTCTAACCCATTTTACTAGAGACACAAAGGAAATAAAGCGGGCAGTCTGTGTTCCAGCAGCTTCCAGGGCAGTGCCCCCATTTAGGCAGTCGTCTATAAGCTCATTGCTGGTGCTTTCGTCTCAGCAATCCTTCTTCTCCCTGGCTGCACACCCCTTCCTCCATGCCACTGTCTTCACAGCATACTTCCACTGCTCTCTCTAGGCCACTTTGATATCCTTCACACTTCCCAGCTTTACCTAGCAATACTGAAACTCAGTTAGTAAAGGTGAACCTCTCCTTAAAAGGGTATTTTGAACTTAAGTTTCTCTCTTTCAAATGACTCCAAGTGAACAAAGCAACAAGGTTCTCCTAGTTCACTTAAATGTGAGTTGATTTCCCTCAATCCAAAATGTGTATCATATTAAAATGAGCTCCCAAAAGACACCATGACTGCTTTGCTGACTTTCTGCATTGGGTTCTTTCATCCTCTACTTTAACTGTCAGAGAGACAGAACCTGTAGAAATGAACAAAGAGCGACTTAAAGTTGCTGATGACAAATATCATTCATGCCATCTTACATTAGGTACATGGGTGCCACTTTGAACACCACCAGTTGATACCATTTGAAGAAGTGTTTATCATTTGAAGTTATAAATATCCCAGAGAAAATGCCTAGGAAGGGTATCTTTTCTATTGCAATTAGGTCTAAGTATATCCTCAGACTTGGTCAGCCCCAGGACTAAATAACAAACCTCAACATCTAGAGAAGCATCACTTGAAACATCTACACATCTTCTAGGGAAAGCTCTCTCAGGTTATTTGGATACCCCTTTCCTGGGATAGAAAAAAAGGAGCTAGATAGAAAGCTGGAGGAAAAAAAAATCTTTTATAACCCATTTGGCATATATTAATTGCAAACTCAATTTGTCCAAATCTAGTTTGTAGCTTAAGAAATAAAATGAAGCCAACAAACATCAATAAAATGACCCAAAAGAGAAAATGACATTTGAGGTCTATTTCTTCCTACTCTGGATTATGTTATCCAGGACAGCTCCCCATCCCCCAGAGAGGGGGAGGAGTTAAGAGCCAGCTTCATTAGCTATAATGATAATTACACACACTTTCAAAGGGGCTTTTATCCCCAAGGCTTGAAGTGGCCTATAAACATTAATTAATTTAAGCTCTGGGTACCCTGCACCATTATGCCTTTTGTAAAGTAGAGCAAATAGTGCACCAGTTAAGTGGCTTCCCAGGGCTCATGCAGCCAGTTTGCAGCACCTTTGTCCACCTTCAGACTTTCGAACTGACTCCTTGTCACTTTCGCTAACCCAGTCCTGGGCGCAAGGGGCTGCCAGGGGTGGAGGGAGGAGAGACCCTGCAAAGGAGAGCAAAATGAGGAGATTTGGCTGCACTTCTGCCAAAATAACAGGAAAACACAACAGATATGCTCACCCCCAGTGTACAGGAGGGAACTGCCCTCACTTTCCCAAGTTTATTTTAAGCGGGACTTCTCAAACTGGAAGGCATCTTCTACCACAGCTCTGGAATCAGCAGGGGGTATTGAGGCCGGAGTCTTTACCATGGAGCCAGCTCTCCCTGACCCTAGTGCTGCTGGTGACACCTTCCTGTCGTGTTTATTTTCCTCTTTATCCAGCCGTGTTCCGTTTGACTTTCCTCAGTACTCATATGTTATCTTTCCATTGTGCTCTATTTTTTAAGTTGATAGGTTGTATTATTAAGAAAAAGCACATGGGGCTTAAAGGCTCAGTTGAAGGCAGACTTGCAAGCATATTGTGCTGCAAAGCTCAACTTGGAACCTGACTCGCCAGTCCTTTGTTCCCAGCATGGAGAGACTGACCGACATCACCGACACCAAGTGTGCCCCGGCCCTTCCTACACAATACATAAAGAAAATTCACTTCATGACACTTATTAGTCAACAAAAATATCTTTTAATTGAAGCTCTAAAAATTTATTTTTTAATAATTAAGAGGAAACACTAGAAATAGACAAGTTTTCAGTATTTGTCTAAGGGAAACAATACTGTTTAAGACATAAATATGAGATTGTATTTAATCAAGTCTAAGCCACAGAGATGAGCAGGAAGGCATTTAATCAATTATCCCCCCACACTCCCCATATGAAGATAAACATCCGGGCATTTGGAAACATTTGGGAAATTAGCTCACTTTTCTAGTTTTTCATCCTAAGGAAATTAATTTAGTGACATATACTGATGGTGGGCTTATCTATAAAGCAGGCTGCTAGGTTGCTCAGAGATATAAAGTGGTATAGGCCCTGGAAAAGTTTATGGTGATGTGTATAATCACACTCAAGGAGGTAGGGACCTCTAAGAAGGCTCAAGTGAGTGGAAGGGAGATTCATCCCATCAAGCCACGGTCATTGGGCCACACAAACTGACTCATGGTGAGGGCAGCTTGTGAGAGGGTATAGTACCCAGGAGAGGTGGTCTGGAGCGTCAGGTAGCCCAACAAAAGGAAAGGCTTAAAAAGGGAGAAACACGTGCAAATAATAGCAAAAGAGTTCTTACTGTCAAGAAAAAGAAAATCAAGAAGATGAGCAATATTTTCATTTGAAGCAATGACACAGCAAGGTGTCAGGTAAGGCTTATAGCAAGCCTCCTGCAGGGATGGACACACTGAAGCAAGGCAGATGTGTTCCTGAGCACACAGAACTTATAGGTGAGGAGCCAAGAAAAAATACAAAAAAAAAAAAAAAAGAATGCACACTTATAAAAGCAAAATGGATGAACAAGACATGGACTTCTGTCAAAGAAGAGTGGCCTCTATTATACAGTGTGATTTTGGATGAGCTGTGACAAGGTGACATTTCAGCTAATGTCTGAAGGACACAAAGCAGCTAGACTTCAGGAAAACAGGAAGCATGGGGCTGATGCAGACAGCACAGCTCACACAAAGGCCCTGGGACAGAAAACAACAGATGTGTTCCAGAAATTATCATCAGAACAGCAAGTCTAGAGTTTAGGAAGCCCAGAGGAGAAAGGTCCCGGATGAGAAATGGAATCCCACAGAAACTAGAGAGATTGTTGTAGAACTTTAAAGCTCGTAGTGAAGATACTGCATTTTATTCTAAGTACAATGCACACCAAGGATGGATTCGGGCTGGAAGTGAGGCAACCAGATTTGCATGTTTCAAAGATTGCTGCCACCACTAGTGAGAGGTGACAGGGGACTGAATGGATGGCACCATCTTGGATTTTACATGCCATGGTCACCTGTATTAGCACAAATCTTTAAATGGCATCAATCGATTTTTTTTTGGGGAGGGGAGCGAAATGTCTACAGGGTGTTCAGGATCTCACTACTAGATCAGACTCATAGTGATTCTCCTGTTTACAGCCTCCCAAGTGCTGGGATTAGAAGCATGCACCACCATGCCCAGTCTCAATCACCAGCTCAGCGCACCTGGGCCAGCACAGCAGGCCTGGGGATTGAACTCCCAGCCCCTGTGCCTGCTTGCAGGTGCTTTAATCCACTGAGCTGTTTGGCTGGCCCAAATCAATCAATTTTAAAAGAAAGAAAATGCTGCTGAAAGTTAAATATTTAAATATTTATGTGCAAAGAAAAGCCACAAGAAGAAGGTATATCTTCAGATAATTGCAAATCTGTGTTTCATTTTCCCTGAGGCAGTGCACTGTAAAAACTTTGCTGATTTCTATGAATAAACATTCTTTTCAAGGTTTTGGGGGTTTTTTTGTTCATTTTTTGTTTTGTTTTTTGGCCATCTCAGCTCACCCTGAGAGTGGAGCTGGCATGTCATGTGAAGCCTGGGATCGAATTGCAGTCTTCTACACCTGCCTAAGCAGGTGCTTTAGACCATTGGGCTATCTCACTGGCCTGAGAGCTGATTTTAAGCAACATGATGTCACTGAACACAGTTGGGAAGAGCTCTGCCTAAGCACACCATTAACAAGTAAAGAGAAAATGATAAGTTTTGAGTATTACCTTGGGTTTTAGTGCAATTTATTTAATTATATATTTATGTCATTTAATTTTGAATAATTTTGTTTAAAAATCTGCTTGGAAAATTTCTAAACACTTAACATCCAGTTCTCATGCATCAGTATGTTGACCTCAAGGTCTGCAGGTACCAATGATTGTGTTGAATGAGCATCAGCATTCCCTCAACTAGTGACAGTTTTATCATTTGGATTGCAGAAAAGGTCAGTCTTACCAGAATATCCATGAATAAATAGTTACCAAGCATTGTATGCACAAAACTAGGTGCTAAGGGTCAGGAACCTAAGCTACCTATTTTGAATGTTACTAGGTGTCAGACAGTATTCCAGCTCTTCTGTCCACTGAGTTATTGCATGTTGTAACCCTATGGACAACTACTATTACCATCCCCAATTTAGAGGACAAATTTTGAGTGTAGAGAAGGTTAAGAGGTTGATAAAGCTACAATTTGAGTCCTTGCTCTAAACTTAGGATACAAAATCTCTGCCTTCCATAATCTCACCAAAACAGATATGCCTATTTTGTATGCAAACATTCCCCTTAATGTTTGCAGATCAAACATTGGGATCTTGCTCAAATACTGGGAGGTTTTCCATTTTCTACTGCAGGAGAGCCCTTGAAGTTACAGTCTGTTTTAATAAAATGTGCCTTCACTGATAAGAAAAAAAATATTAAATTACAAAATGATTTGTAATCAAACAATTGCAATTGTTTGATTCGGCTAACGTAGAAATTAGCTCCATTTTTAATTATGGGTGATTTACCATACATTTTTATAGCTGCTGTCTATTTCTCTTCATGTCACAACTTGCAGAGAATTAAGATATAAAAATAGTTTATATGCCTATAAAAACCACAAGCTTTCCTAAATGGAAAACAAGGGAGGTAATTTGTACTGTCAAGCCATCTTTTTAAACTTTGAAGAATGGATAGGGCAAGGTGATTCCCAGTAAGAAATGCAAAAAGTGTAAGCGTAAACTCAACTTTTAAAAAATTTTTGACCCACTGCTTTCAATCTTTTTGGGAACTACAATAAATGTGCATCTCTGGGGGTAACACTGCGTATTCAACTGCATCAACTCACAGCAAAACCAGTTTGTAAAATTATTTCACATAAAACTTAACACCTCCAAATTTCTCAGAACCCTCATGAATATAATAGCTTAAATAATATTTTTCAATCACCTATATGTTTAAAGACACACTTAATCAGTCTTCTGAGTACTGATAGGTTTTGAATTTCCTTAGTTTTATTTTAATTTTGAGAGGTCTTAATTCCAAGTCTGAAACAACCTAATTGCTTTCACAACAAAATTTTCCCACCTTTGAGGAGAGGTTGGTGACAGAGTCCCCTCTGAGGGCCAAGTTATTCTGCCTGTCTAGGCCATTTTTATTCTATTATTTTAAATCTAGAGCTCACAGTTTTCCTCTGCCATTAGCAAGATCCCTGGGAGTTTTCAAAGGGCCTGTTTCGTCCGAGTTTGTAATAGAATTCTTCCCATGGGCACAGAGATCTTGCTAGGGCCTCCTTTAATAATTTTAGCAGGGTGTTGTGCAAGAAAATATTTATTCCTTGTGATCAAAGTATGGGAAAAGTATATTTTTAATCGTGTGCTCAGATTTTCTTCCCAGTTGAATTAAATTCACTTTGAAGTTGGTTTGAAGTAGCTGGTAGTGTAAAGATTTTAAGATGGAACCGAACTCAAGATATCTGTTTGGAAAGCTGTGAGAGCACCTCACCCCTCCACGTCACCTCCACAAACCCTTTTTGCCTGGAAGGAGCAACAAGACAGATTACAGTACAGTGGAAGGCAGAGGGCAGGAGCTACTAGGGCCAGAGGCCCCAGGCCCCACCAAGCCATGGTGCAAAGCAAACCTGGTCAGGTTCCAATGCTACTTCCTGCCATAAAAGAGACCTCGGTTTCTACATTTTCTGGAAAGGTTTGTCACCAAAGTCTGGCAACATAAACCAGGATAAATCACTCCCTGCTTAACACATTTTTTTCTGGTAAATGCAAACCTCTCCATGGGGATCTGCTCCACACCCACCTTAAAAGTGCTCCCTCCTTCATTACCCTCTCTGTACAGCTGCAGGGCCTCTGGTGTGCACCGAACACACCAAGCCCACACCCACCTCCGGCACTGTTCTAAATGGTGAAACTTCTTCCTGTAACTTTTTTCCTTGATGTCCCCCTTCCATCTCTTTGTTCAAATGTTAACTCCTTTAGAGTTGTCTTCTCTCATGCTGTCCTAGTCTATTCAGGCTGCTCTAACAGTACCCTACCTGGGCAACTAAGGTTACTGATTGTGGTGTCTCACACTTCTGAAAGCTACGGAGTTTAAGAACAAGATCCTGACTGTTTTGCTGTGTAGTGAGGGTTGGTCTTACTTACTCTTTTCCTCATTGCTGAGAGAAAATGCCCAACACCCAAAATTAAGGAAGGAATGGTTTATTTAGCTCACAGTTAGTGGAGGTTTCCGTCCATACTTGGCTGGCTCTAAGGCAGATGGCAGAGGGCAGAGGGCAGCAGTTCATGGTGGTGGAAAACAGCAAACAGCAAAGGGTGGATCAGCAGCTATAGCAACTAGCTAGCCTCTTTCCCCTCTTTACATTTGTATGTGGATTATCTGCCCCATGGTGCAGCACTCATACCCTTTATCCCAGCATTAGATAAAGAATTAATCACAAACTGTAGAAGCCATCCCATGTCTGCATGAGGCTTTGAGGAAACAACTTGACACAAACTGTAACATTTGGCATCCTGGTTTGTGGATGGTGGTACAATGTCATCTATGAGGCAGAGAGCAGAGAGAGGAAACAAGTTGTTTGCTACTTTTTCTTAAAAAGGCACTAATCCCACTTGTTAGTGTTCCTCCCTTGTGGCCTCATCACCCCCCCAGAAGTCTCACTTCCAATAACCATCACACAAGGGATGACAGCTTTCAAGGTATGACTGTGGAAACAGCCTACAGCATGCTCTCTGCTACATCCTCAGGTAGAGAGGAAAAGTAAGAGGGAAGGAACTGAGGCAGGTGTTAATGGACAAGTTAGCCCAGTGGACAACTGGGACTAATCCCTTAAGAGGACCCTCAGAGGCCACATTCCCCAAAATGATACCCATGGAGGAAGTTGCCATATTCCTGTATGTTGCTAATTGAGAGTCACTCCCATTGCATCCACCACAGCATGCAAATGAGACATACCCCCATGACCAGAAAATACTCTCAGGCAAAGTCGCCAGCAACCAGAGTGGAGTGTCCTTAGTACCTCTCAGTGCTCCAAGCTGCTATGACACAGCAGCAGGGTCTTTCAGGAGCTACTTCATAGTCCTGTGGGAGTTGGTCCTGCAGTTTCTGGAAAACTACATGGACAGCTTTCCTAAAATACTGCCAGTCTGCACCTGGGTCTGCACACTGGGTCTGAGACTCAGCCTGCTCCAAGTCGCTATGCATACTTGCATGGCATCTTCCCTCTCTGAGGTTGTTTTTTGACTGTCAAGTGGTGGCTTGTTTTCCAGATGTGGTCCATAGATTATAGGTGGTAGATAATAATGGATTTATTTTAAAGCCTCTGTACTTTAATTAGACAAGCTAACTCAAACTTTTGAAAAAATGCTCTGAATTCTTGACCAGCTATTGAGTTCTTCTTCATGAAAAGACCATCACAGGTTGGTAGAACAGGAGAGAGGAAAGCTTCTGATCTACAAGGGCCTCCCAAAATCAAAATTCCTTCCCTCTACTAACAGATTCTGCCACTTTCTTTTTTGTCATTTTTTTATTATTTTTAAAAATAATTTTATTGAGAAACAAATAGTAATGAGACAGTTTCAAAACCCATTAGTAGGACAGTTTCAATAATTAATACATTGCATATTGTTGTCGGAGTGGTTATCCATTGTACAAGATGCAGACATGATATCCTGTCCACAAACACTATTAGAGTAAATCTTTCTATTCCTTAAGTTAAGAGAAAGTAGCTGTATATCTATCCTAACTATTCTGAATATACAGATACAAAATAGTCATTCATTTGTATCCTCTTTTTTGTTTAATTTTGCCAGAGAAGGGTATTCCATTGTCATTTAAATATTGTAGGTGCATGAATTCAGCAAAATATTCCAATATAGTTTAGTAGTCCATAATAGCAGTGAGTTTTCTGTAGGACTGGCAATGTCAGAAGTTGTTGACTTGAGCACTTTACAGCTCAGCATACCAACATGGCCTTACTTTTTATACTTTTCTGCTGGATGGTCAAGGACTTTGCCACTTTCAAAAACCCCAGCTTCCTAAAATGTATTCAGAGTTCAGGGACTAGGTCTAGAAACAAGTAAAACATTTACTGTGCAAAGTTAAGTTTCAGGGCTCCACCTAGCTAGATAGCTAGATGATGTAATCCTTCTGTGTTCCCAGGAAAATAACACATGAGATTGAGTGAAAGCACACAGAGATTGATGCTTCCATAGGATAGATGGAGAAGGACAGGTGGATGGATAGATATGTACGTTATACAGATACAGAAATGAAAAATATAACTAATACATCACACTTGGAACTTAGCTTAGATCCAAGTAGTACAAATGTTGGCCAAAATGATGTATTTGAAATTAAGTCAAGAAAAATATTAAGTCTATAATCCTGGGAGGGTTATGTAGATGAGGCAAACTGTGCAGAAGAGACATGAACACTCTCCAAAACTTTTTCTTAAATGTATTTAGTACAGGGTATACAGGGTCTATAGGGGCTTACTACACAGATCAGACTCATAGTGATCCTCCTGTTTCTCAGCCTCCCAGCTGCTGGGATTACAGGCTTGCACCACCACACCCAGTCTCAATGACTGTCTCAGTGTGCTCCAGGGGCAGGGCCAGCATGGTATGCCAGGGATCAAACCATGACCCCTGCGTCTGCCTAAGTGAGCTTTAATCTGCTGGGCTACCTGGCCAGCCCTATAACATCTTATATAGAACATGTTTTGCTTAACTGAGTCGCGTTTCAGTAAATGTGAGACTGAGTCATGGAAAGATAGTTCAGCTCTCATTTTCCTAGAAAATTAACTAATTCCATAATAATGCTTTGTAACAATCACCCTAAAATTCAGTTACTAGAGACTATCATCTCAGCAGATGAGGCTGGGCCTAGGTTGAACTTGGCCCCTGAAAGCAGGCCACCATGAAGTCTGCTGCACTTTCTCTTGTCATTAAAACAGCAGCTGTTCCAGGGCAGAAGCACAAGAATCACACAATGTCTCCCTAGGATCCAGCCTCAGCACTGATATGCCATTGTTTCTACTCATGCATCACCAGCCAAATCAAGTCACTTGGTGAATGAACTCTTCCAGGTCATCCAGACATACAGAACCAATAGAATATGGATAAGAATACAGACATAGACACAGATGAAAAGAGATAAGAAAATTCATGAGGCATTGGGTCATGCAATTATGGAGACTGAGAAGTTCTGTGATCTGTGACCTGAAAACTAGGGCCCTGGGGAAGCTGGTGGTGTACCTCTGAGGCCTGGAGGACTGACGGTGCAAGTCACAGTGAAGGGCAGAAGACCAGTGCTGCAGTTGAAGCAATCAGGGAGAGACAAGGGATTCTCCTTTCCCATGTCTCTTCTAGCCAGGCCCTCAAGGTTTAGATGGCATCTACTCCCCTTATGAAGGGCAGTTTGGTTTGCGTTGGTCCACACACTCAGGTGCTAATCAGTGCTCAGCATCGTGGGCTGTAAAAGCAGGCACAACTCCCCACTCTTCCCCACATCTACACCCTCTGCAATGTCCAATGTACCCACCAGGAACTTTGAATCTGGTCCAGTTTTGTAATTGGCTTTAGATTACAGAATTCAGCAAAAGTGACATCCTATAAATTCTGAGCCTCAGCTCAAGAGCCTTGCAAGCCCTCATCTTCCCTTGGGTCTTGTCACCATTAGAAGAAAAGCCCACACTAACCTGCCGGAGAATGAATAGAAACAGAGCAGCAGCGTTGTCCCAGCTGAGACTGTCCTGGGTGAAAGAGTCTCCAGCCTGTGTGTTACTGGACCATAGAGGTATGAATGAAACATGAATGAAACACATGAGCACAGGTTAGCAAAATCACCCAGCCAACTCATAATAATCAATTATTTTCAAGACACTAAGTTTTGGATTTTTTTATTTATAGCAGTAGCTACTGATACATGTGGAATATACTCAACCCAGTCTTCCTCCTGTACCATGTATGCCTTGGTGTTAGGCTTGGCTTTGTTGCACTGGCCACTGACATGTGAGAGAACATGGTACAAGCATGCTCAAGGGTACTTGTGTGGGTGGGGAGATGTTTTGGAACTTCTGCCTTTTCTTCCCACTTGGATCGTAGAATGCAAGCATGAGGAGCACATCTGAAGCTGACTTGAAGCCTATTGTACATCATGGACCAGCCAAGATAAGTCAAACCACAGCTGGGCTGCAGGTCCATGAGGGTGAAATAAGATGTTTGCTGTTCTGATGCATTGAGATTTTGGTAATATTTCATGAGAAATGCCAAGGCAGACACCTGAATAATTATGCAGAATATTTACATGTGGAATTAATACACTATAGGATGCATATTACCTTGTTCCATAAAGCAGCAGCATCTTAGAAAACATAATGCCTTTTTTTCTGTATTTAGGACAGGCTCTACAGGGTCTATAGGGTCTCACTGTGTAGATCAGACCCATAGTGTCCTCCTGTTTTCAGCTTCTCAAGTGCTGGGATTACAGGCGCACACCACCACGCCCAGTCTCAATTGCCATCTCAGCATGTTCTGTGAACAGGGCTGGTATGGCACGCCAGGGATTGAACCCAGTCACTTCACTCTGCCTAAGCAGGTGCTTTAGTCCACTGAGCTATCAGGCTGGCCCTCATAATGCCATTTTTGGGGCCAGGGAGATAGCTCAGTAGAATAAGCCCTTGCCTGGCAAAGGTCCTGAGTTCAATCCCTGGTACCTCTAAAAAAATTAAATTAAATTAAATTAAATTTTAAAATGCCATTTTTTAATGATTTTACTACAATTGAATTGTTCCAGGAAATTTTACAAGATAAAACATTCTAGCATGAGTTCTTTCTGTAAACCCTAATTCTTGGAGCAACATCATAAATTAAATTGATCGCTGAATTTGGGTCTCATAGATTCAATCCTACATTAAATTGAAACCAATATGAAGTACAAATAAGAATGTAAGAGTTCTAATTATGATATCCATGTTATTTATTACTCTTGACAAATCTAAGCATTACTAACATTAATGGTGGACTCTGCCATTCATCTAAGTCATAAGACTATTACAACAGATATAGGTCATACATACCTAAAAGAATATGTTTTTAATTTAAAGCAACATTTTAAAGATTGTATGAGATTCTATCCTAGAAAATTCATAAAGTACGCAGTCAAACTCTGTCTTCCAAGATACATCACAGAATTTTTTTCTTCTTTCCGCCCATTGACTATTGCCATATAGCTCAGGTAAGTGTGCAAATCTGAACTGCACAGCTCAGGTAATTTCTAGCTGCAAAGTCACCCACGCTCAAAACAAGGCACAGGGCACTTTCAGTACTCTGGAAATCTTCCTGTGCTCCATCCTGGTCTATGCTCCTGACCAAAGCATGATTCTGATCCCTCGTCTCCTGAGATTAATTGTGCCTGTCCTTGAATTTCATATAATTGGAATGCTAGAGAACGTATTCCTTTGTGCTTTTCCCCACCGAGCAGTACCTCTGTGAGAGCCTTCCGCACTGACAAGGAGAGGCCAGACATTAGTTCTCTTCCACTCATGATTAGTACCATGTTGTATGGATATGTTAAATGTGTCGATCCATCCTAAAGCTGACATACACTTGGATTGTTCCCAGCTGTGGACTATTAAGAATTAGTTGCTATGAATAATCGTATCCACATCTTTTTGTCTATGTAAGCATTCATTCACTGGGTATATGGAAACTTCTTAATGGTATCTTAATGAAAGAAATTTTGTGTAAGTGTCTAAAACTACATTAGTAAATTATGATATAGTCATATAAGAGAAATTGCTACAGCCACTGAAATCCATCTTTTAAAAGGTTTTGATGACCATATGCAATATGGTTTCAGTTATGTCCCCAACCTATGTAAAACTATCTAGAGATGTAGGGGGTTAGTGCATATTTGTATGTGCATATAATGTGTTAAGTGTCCATGGACAGGAATGTATATATATGTACATAAACAGAAAAAAGTTACTGTATACCAACACACTAAAATGATCATCTTTAAGCAACAGAATATGTATACTTCAATTTTCATTTCTTCATAATTTCCCACATTTTCAATAGTAAAAACATGATTCTTATATTAAGAATACTTAAATTTAAAATCTATTGCTGAGTAAAATTGTTCATTGCTACCACTTGTTTGTAATATTTCCTTTGATGTATGATATTTATTTAACCTAAACAATATAAAATCTTACCCCTCCCCACATAGGTAATGAGTCAGGATTGCTATAACAAGGCCAAACAGACATCTGCCAGTGTGGCTCTACTGCCCAATGATTACATTCTCACTAGTGTTATTATCCAGTTGCACAATATCCAGGAAAAGTAGCCATTCTAAAACAAGGAGAGGGAGAGGAACATAATAGCTCAGAAATAACCCCAGTACTCAGTAGATCTCAATAGTAGAGGCTTGGGGCAGCCAAATAGCTCAGCGGACTAAAGCGCCTGCTTAGACAGGCACAGGGACCAGGATTTGATCCCTGGCATGCCATGCTGGCCCCGCCCCCAAGGCATGCTGAGATGGC
>NW_004524636.1:12307529-12314030 GCF_000260255.1 Octodon degus
GAGTTGAACCACTTGCTTTTTAAAAAAATTTTCCCACCAATCTGATAACGTTTACAATCTAGTGCTTTATAGAAAGCATTTGCTGACCTCTGCTCTGGTTTGTCCACAATATAAGCTTGTGCTCACATTCTAGTGAAAAAGAATTTTGGAGGAATCAATTCTGTGTGGGAACAGAATTATGCATTCAGCGTGCTCATTTATTTTTACTCCTAAGCATAGGGTAACTCTGTATTTCCCAACTGTGCTTGCAGTTGGGTGAGGCCACGTTGCCAAGTTAACTCTTTTGTTAAGGGGCTTCCATTCTGCCCCTTAAAGTATTCTGAGAAGTTCTCCAGGCACACTCTACTCTCTTCATATGTTTGCTGGGTGAATGTTCTAGAAAACGTGTAGCCACTAAGTAGGAGTCTCTTAAAGTAAGGCTACCCTTTCAATACTAAAGCATTCATGGTATTCAAAGTATTGTGGTATAAGTGAGAAATGAGTTTTCCTTGGGTTAAGCAATTGAATTTGGATGGCTTTTTTGTTACAACCAATTTCACTTTTCCTGACTAAAACAAATTTAATTTTTTTCTCAAAATTATTATGCCTGATATCACCATCACATTTCTTGCAGATATATGTAGAAACACTCATAAAGTATGAAAAATAGTTTATCTTCCAATTTTTATGAATAATCAAAATATCTCTTTAAAGTATTTGGCTTTCATGGCCTCAACATATGAAATCTGTATTACAAAACCCAACTTTTTGCCTGCCAGACAAACACAAGGTCCTGAGTTCAATCTCTGGTACCAGGAAAAAAAAGTTTCATGCTTCTGAAGCTCTACTTTTATATCATTTATTTTGTTTTATTATTTTTTTTTTTGTACGAGGTCTCACTACACAGCTTGGACTCAGTAGTGATCCTCCTGTTTCAGCCTTCCTAGGTCTGGGATTACAGGCAGGCACCATCACGCCCAGTTTTAATGGCCAGTTCAGCAGAGGCCAACATGATATGTGGCACCAGGGATCAAACCCTGGTCCTTGTGCTTGCCAGGCAGGCGCTTAGACTGCCGAGCTATCTCCCTGGCTCCATGATTTATTTTGAACAAAAGCCAAAAGTTATTTACTGAACTATAATTTCAGAACCAAGATAGACATCAGGTAAATAAAGGAAAATCCTGACCTTTACAAAATAACAACCACCCCAAATTTCAGTTCAAAAAATTTATAAACAGTTCTTGCATGCTTATCCCTCTGCAAGGCTTTCTCATCTAACTTTCATCATCCTGTTTAGAGTTTACAAGTGAGAATCTTCAGATTTCAGTTTGGACACATCTGGCTCACAAATGAGACACTACACCCTGGATCGTCATGAAATCCTTGCCACCCGCTTGGACAATGAGATCTTGTGTTTATGAGGAAAGATGTTGGAACCAGGCGGTTGCAGGGCTATTTTGAATGATGACATCGCGTATGTAGCATCGCAGAAGCGTCAGCCTGAGCTTTCTCTGCTGAGGAACTACTAGAGTACAGCCACTTCTAAACTCAGATTTGCCAGGTTTAGCTTTGTTTCAGAAAGAATCTCACCTGGAGTTGATAAAAAGATCTGTTCAGTTCTTCTTTAGTTGCTAGAAAAGAGTTAACGCTGCCAGCCCATTGGGGCTTTCTTCTTTTGATTGCAATCTTCTTAACTTCTCTGAGGTGTGTTTAGATTCCTTGTTTTTCAAAAGTGGGTCACAGGCTGGAGATGGAGCTCACTAGTAGAGAGACTGCTTAGTGTATGCATAAGCTCTAGGTTCAATCTTCAGCACTGCGAAAATGCAAGAGGGAGGATTATAAAAATAAAATATTTATTTAAAAATCACTGATAGTTTTTATTAAGAAACAATTTAGTTTACCTTAGTCTTACACTAAGTCTGACTTGCTGCTCCCCACAAAGAAATGAAAAACAAAAAAATAGGAATTTGAGGCAAAACTATGACCTTCGATTATAGCAAACAAAATCATAGAGTTCAGCCCGAGGATATACATCCACTAACATTGTCCCAGCTTCCTCAGGGCCCTGCGGAAGCTGGACAGTGTTGACAAGGGACTTTGGAAAAGACAAAGTAGATTTCCAGAAAATTATATGAGTTCACATTTCCTTTATTTCCATATTAAAAAAGTATATCTAACACACCAATAGATCTGAATCAAATCGGCTTATATTTAGCCTCACAAAAGTGAGTCTGGTCATCTGTATCTTGAGACAGATTCCCCAGCAATGAGGCCAGTCAGTGCCTCAGGCCCCATGAAAAGGTACACAGAGAAGAACATGGCATTACCTGGGTAGTGCCTGCCCAAGCACATAGCCTGGAGTCAGTTCTGGAGGGACAATCACACAGATAGAAGCTGAGGTCCTTCTGCAACATCAATGAGACTGACTAGACATTAACAAAATGACAATGACATGAAAGATCTAAAAGAAAAAGGGAGGGACAAATGGGCACTGTTTAAGACCAAAATGGATAAACTGACACAATCCTAAAAATTTAATGCCATAAGAATTCTAATCCAAAAAAATTATATATATACATATATATATATATATATATATATATATGGGAAATCTTGAAACGGATTATAAATTAGATGAAATTGTACTAGTGTGAAATGTCTTGAGTATAATAGTTATGTTACAGTGATGTAAGATCTCCTTATTCTTAGGAGATACACACTGAAGTATCTGGGGTGAGGGGTTGTACTGAACAATTTTTACTGTGCAGCATACTGTCTCATCCACAACATGTGTTTACTGAGCTTATTATTCTATTTAGACTAGACTCATCTGGGTGGCCCTCTGAGCAGGCCTGCTTCTCCTAAGTGTCTGTGATCAGCTACAGTTCCACTAGGGTAATGGGGTAACTGAGCCCCTTCTAGAAGGCTATATTATTCACATGGGAGGGACAAAATCCTGGAAATGGGAGTGGAGGGAGGGAGGGAGGGAGGGAGGGGGAGAGGGAGATAGGGACAGGGAGATGCATACAGTTCAGAGGGGGAGGAGAGGAAATGGAGCAGGAGGGAGGGAAAAGGTGGGAGGGAGAGAAGGAGGAAGAGAGACCCTAAAGGGTCTGGATACACTGCAGGGAAAACTACAGCCCTTACTAGCACCACCAGGATGCATAGGTGTTCATTCAATTACAGTCACAACTTGTCCATAGATGTAAAATTGCTCAAAACCAAGAGTCGTGGAGAGAAATGGCATACAGTACAAAAAAAATCTGATACAAAAGAATATACACTATAAGGTTTAATTTATATTAACTTTTTAAAATGGCAAATCAATATACGATGAGAGAAGTTAGAATGCTGGTAATCTAGCTTCTGGGGTGCTGCTAAATCCTGTTTCTTCAGCTAAGCAAGTAAGAATTCCACTAAGCTATACCTCTAGGATGTGCACTCTTTTCTCATATGTGCATTCTGCTGAATTTTATAAAATTTAGTTTGAAAAGCAGAGACAGAGTATTAGCCACTGGGTTCTTTTCCTGATACTGCCACCAAGTTTGTACCATCTGTTTAATTCTCTGTCCGCTTGCTCATTGTTACCTCCTTTGTAAAACAACATTTAGCTGAGATTAAATCCTGACAGAATGGCATGTTCTATTTCCTGTTTAGAAATAATTTGTCCGAAGTTTGAAACAGCATCTATGATTTATAATGCAGAACCTTGCGCTTACAAAGCACTTTTCTCCTCCATCTATAACTTTTCTGGAATTTCATTTTGCTTTCCAGAATTTGCACAGAAATAACTGTATCAAAGCAAAAGCAATAAAGGGGTCTTTTGGGGCCTACAGGTGAGAGGTACAAGGACTAGCAATTTGCAAAAATTAATGCATGGAAATTAAAGGAAGAACCATCACAAGCCCTTCCAAGGAACCAACCATACTTGGCCACCATGAGACCCTTCTTTCTAGGGTCTGGAATGTCGTCTCTCATATGTAGTTTCTTGACCTCCTCAGATTGCTATAATCTTAGTGATCTCTTGAGTTTACTGCATATTTAGATGCTTTTAGGTGAAAGCAGAGAGACGCAGGTGTCCCCTCAGTCTTCACACATTTTGTGTATGTTGGAGAACTGGGAACAGAAGTCCAGCTGTCTGACACAGCAAGCAGCTGCCCCAGGGGTGCAGGCCCTGGGAGGGCCTCTAGTGGTGGTGATTTTCTCACTTCAACCCCTTCCTAGTTCAAAGGAGATACTAATAGGACAACACTTGGGCTTTTTGTTAGTGTCTCCTTGAGCACTTGCACAGTTTATCTCTAAGTCTCACGAGCTACCATTTTCAGGGTTGTTTTTTTTACATTGCATTCATTGAATAGATATTAATAGAGCACCCACTATATGACTGTAGAGGTGAAAGAGGAACAATTGCCCTGCCCTTGTGGACAGGATACAGAATCCTTCATTTATTAGATACAGAAATGTGGAAATACTCACCTTGTCCTACATGTAGGAGTGACAGAGCTTCACAATAGTCTTGGAGCAGACAGTCTTAGCTCTAATTTTTAGACGGAGAACCCAAAGTGCAACAAGGTAAAATAATTTGCCCAAAAGGTGACATGATTAGTAAGTGGAGCCCTACTGAACTCCACTTCACTATAATTCCTTCACATCCAGCACCTAAGACAAGGTGGTAAGATGTGCCAGTCTCTTAGAACAGAGCGTAGAGCAGAAGCTGTCACACTGTCACGTGCTCTGGTTGATTATTTCTGTATTTTATTAAAATATTCCCTCATCCACTCATTCACCTATTTGCCATGACTGTCTTCCTGCTGAAAACTCAGTCGAGCAATTGTATCAGCAACCTCACGGCAAACAAAGGCAAAAACTATTTGCTATCTAGCCCTAGAAAGGAAAACTGTCACCTACGCTCAGAACACTGTCTCCTACATGAGTTAGGGTAAGGCAGGCTTCCTTAAGAAGCTCCAAAATTTTAGTGGCTTCATGCATCAAATAAAAGCTTATTTTGATATCACATGCTTGCTCAGTCGGCATACTCTGGGGCACAACTGGGGATAAAAAATAAATAAATAAGGGTCCAGTAGGAGTTCTGCTGCAAGGACCAGGTTCTAAGATCACCCTAGATAGACACATCTGCCAACATACTAGGGGAAAAGGAGCCCACGCAGCAGATGTTTATCAATTGAGAAGGGCGTCCACATGACCTCCACCTACATTCTACTGATCTGAACTCGGTCAGATGACTGTACCTAAAGGCATATACCAGAGGACATAGTTGACAGAGATGTCCAGGAACATGAACTGTAGGGGTGGGTCTCCAGCCCCATCCCGAGAGGCTATTCATTTCTGCACTATAAAGTCTTTGGTTTTGACCTTTCATATTAGTTTTAAAGCCCGTATATAATATGCATATATTTATTTTTTTTTTTAACTTGAGCTCTAACCTTTTTGAGGTACACACTAAATGTGTATAAATGAAATGTTACATTGCCATGGGTCTTACTTTTAAAAATCCAAGAAAGAGGAAGTGTATAAGAATTCAGTGTACCACCAGGTGAGGTGGCCATTATAATCCCAGCAATTAAGAGGCTGAGGAAGAAGGATCATTTTGCGTTCAAGGCCAGCTTGGCTACAAAGAGAGCTCAAAGCCAGGCTGAACTGCATAGTGAGACTCTGTGTCAAAAGGACAAAAAAAAGTTTAGCCTCCCTGCCTTGTTCCATTATCTCCCCCACCCATGCCACGAGTACCTGAAACTGCAGGTAGAGCCAAACCCTAGACCTACTGTGTTTTTTCTATACATATTTTCCTATGATAAAGTTTAGTTTATACATCAGGCACAGTAAGAGGTAAACAACAACAATAGGGCAACTATAACAGTATATTCATTCTTTCTCTCTGCTTGTACCACACTCTGCGTTCTTCCTGTGATAATGTAAGGTGTCACAATGCCTACCTAGTGAAATGATGTGAGGTCAATGATGCAAGGATTGTGACACAAAAAATTGTGGCAAATAAGTACTCAGACAAAGGTCTGCTCTCTAGAATCTATAAAGAACTAAAAAACACTAGGGCCCCAAGATTTAAAGACCCAGTACAAAAATGGGCATCTGAGATGAACACACACTTCTCAGAGGAAGAAATTAAAGAAGCAAATAAATATATGAAAAAATGCTCCACATCACTAGCCATTCGTGAAATGCAAATTAAAACCACATTGAGATATCATCCCACCCCAGAAAGAATGGCTATTATAAAGAAATCACCCAACAACAAATGTTGGAGAGGCTGTGGGGGAAAAAGGAACCCTTCTCCACTGCTGTTGGGAAGGTAGACTGGTGCAACCATTATGGAAATCACTGTGGAAACTCCTTAGAAAACTTGGACTGGAAATCCCATTTCAACCAGCTGTTCCTCTACTGGAAATGTTCCCAGAGGATCTGAAAACATCATATCATAGTTATATATGTGTGCCTATGTTTATAGCAGCACAATTTGTGATAGCCAAATCTTGGAAACAACCA